>NW_022590636.1:0-11519 GCF_004348235.1 Phoca vitulina | reverse complement strand
TGATCTATGTGTCTGTTTTTGTGCCAATACTATACTGTCTTGATGATGACAGCTTTGTAAAAGAGCTGGAAGTCCGGCGTTGTGATGCCACCAGCTTTGCTTTTCTTTTTCAACATTCCTCTGGCTATTTGGGGTCTTTTCTGGTTCCACACAAATTTGAGGATTATTTGTTCCATTTCTTTGAAAAAAGTGGATGGTATTTTATTGGGGATTGCATTGAATGTGTAGATTGCTCTAGGTAGCATTGACATCTTCACAATATTTGTTCTTCCAATCCATGAGCATGGAACGTTTTTCCATTTCTTTGTGTCTTCCTCGATTTCTTTCATGAGTATTTTATAGTTTTCTGAGTACAGAACCTTTGTCTCTTTGGTTAGATTGATTCCTAGGTATCTTATGGTTTTGGGTGCAATTGAAATGGGATTGACTCCTCAATTTCTCTTTCTTCTGTCTTGTTGTTGATGTATAGGAATGCCACTGATTTCTGTGCATTGATTTTATATTCTGCCACTTGACTGAATTCCTGTATGAGTTCTAGCAGTTTTGGGGTGGAGTCTTATGGGTTTTCCACATAAAGTATCATATCATCTTCAAACAGTGAGAGTTTGACTTCTTCTTTGCCGATTTGGATGCCTTTGATTTCTTTTTGTTGTCTGATTTCTGTGGCTAGGACTTCTAATACTATGTTGAATAGCAGTGGTGATAGTGGACATCCCTGCTGTGTTCCTGACCTTAGGGGGAAAGCTCTCAGTTTTTCCCCATTGAGAATGATATTCGCTGTGGGTTTTTCATAGATGGCCTTTATGATCTTGAGGTATGTACCCTCTATGCCTATACTCTGAAGAGTTTTGATCAAGAAAGGATGCTGTACTTTGTCCAATGCTTTTTCTGCATCTATTGAGAAGATCATATGGTTCTTGTTCTTTCTTTTATTGATGTATTGTATCACATTGATTGATTTGCGGATGTTGAACCAACCTTGCAGCCCAGGGATAAATTCCACTTGGTCATGGTGAATAATCCTTTTAATGTGCTGTTGGATCTTATTGGCTAGTTTTTTGGTGAGAATTTTTGCATCCATGTTCATCAAGGATATTGGTCTGTAATTTTCCGTTTTGGTGGGGTCTTTGTCTGGTTTGGGGATCAAGGTAATGGTGGCCTCATAAAACGAGTTTGGAAGTTTTCCTTCCATTTCTATTTTTTGGAACATTTTCAGAAGAATGGGTATTAATTCTTCTTTAAAGGTTTGGTAGAATTCCCCTGGGAAGCAGTCTGGCCCTGGGTTTTTGTTTGTTGGTAGATTTTTGATGACTTCAATTTCCTTAGTGGTTATAGGTCTGTTCAGGTTTTCTATTTCTTCCTGGTTCAGTTTTGGTAGTTGATACATCTCTAGGAATGCATCCATTTCTTCTAGGTTATCAAATTTGCTGGCATACAGTTGCTCATAATATGTTCTTATAATTGTTTGTATTTCTTTGGTGTTGGTTGTGATCTCTCCTTTCATTCATGATTTTGTTGATTTGGGTCATTTCTCTTTTCTTTTTGATAAATCAGACCAGGGGTTTATCAATCTTGTTAATTCTTTCAAAGAACCAGCTCCTACTTTCGTTGATCTGTTCTACCGTTCTTTTAGTTTCTATTTCATTGATTTCTGCTCTGATCTTTATTATTTCTCTTCTCCTGCTGGGTTTAGGCTTTATTTGCTGTTCTTTCTCCAGCTCCTTTAGGTGTAGGGTTAGGTTGTGCACTTGAGACCTTTCTTGTTTCTTGAGAAAGGCTTGTTTTGCTATATGCTTTCCTCTTAGGACTGCCTTTGCTGCATCCCAAAGATTTGGAACAGTTGTGTTTTCATTTTCATTGGTTTCCATGAATTTTTTAAATTATTCTTTAAATTCCTGGTTTACCCATTCATTCTTTAGTAGGATGCTCTTTAGCCTCCATGTACTTGAGTTCTTTCCAACTTTCCTCTTGTGATTGAGTTCTAGTTTCAAAGCATTGTGGTCTGAAAATAGACAGGGAATGATCCCCATCTTTTGGTACCAGTTGAGACATGATGTGTGACCTAGGATGTGATCTATTCTGGAGAATGTTCCATGAGCACTAGAGAAGAATGTGTATACCATTGCTTTGGGATGGAATGTTCTGAATATGTCTGTGAAGGCCATTTGGTCCAGTGTGTCATTTAAAGTCTTTATTTCCTTGTTGATCTTTTGCTTAGATGATCTGTCCATTTCAGTGAGGGGGATGTTAAAGTCCCCCAGTATTATTTTATTGTTGTCAATGTGTTTCTGTGCTTTTGTTATTAATTGGCATATATAATTGGCTGCTCCCATGTTAAGGGCATAGATATTTACAATCGTTAGATCTTCTTGTTGGATAGACTCTTTAAGTAGGATATAGTGTCCTTCCTCATCTCTTATTACAGTCTTTGGTTTAAAATCTAATTTGTCTGATATAAGCATTGCCACCCCAGCTTTCTTTTGGTGTCCATTAGCATGGTAAATGGTTTTCTACCCCCTCACTTTCAATCTGCAGGTGTCTTTGGTTCTAAAATGAGTCTCTTGCAGACAGCATATTGATGGGTCTTGTTTTTTAATCCAATCTGATAGCCTGTGTCTTTTGATTGGGGCATTTAGCCCATTTACATTCAGGGTAACTATTGAAAGATAGGAATTTAGTGCCATTGTATTGCCTGTAAGGTGACTGTTACTCTATATTGTCTGTGCTCCTTTCTGGTCTATGTTACTTTTAGGCTCTCTCTTTGCTTAGAGGACCCCTTTCAAGATTTCTTGTAGGGCTGGTTTTCTGTTTGCAAATTCCTTTAGTTTTTGTTTGTCCTGGAAGCTTTTTATCTCCCCTTCTATTTTCAATGACAGCCTGCTGGATATTGTATTCTTGGCTGCATATTTTTCTCATTTAGTGCTCTGAATATATCATGCCAGTCCTTTCTGGCCTGCCAGGTCTCTGTGGATAGGTCTCTTGCCAATCTAATGTTTCTACCATTTTAGGCTACATATCTCTTCTCCCGAGCTGCTTTCAGGATTTTCTCTTTGTCTCTGAGACTCGTAAGTTTTACTATTAGGTGTCGGGGTGTTGACCTATTTTTATTGATATTGAGAGGGGTTCTCTGTGCCTCCTGGATTTTGATGCCTGTTTCCTTCCCCAAATTAGGGAAGTTCTCTGCTATAATTTGCTCCAATATACCTTCTGCCCCTCTCTCTCTTTCTTCTTCTTCTGGGATCCCAATTATTCTGATGTTGTTTCGTCTTATGGTATCGCTTATGTCTCGAATTCTGCCCTCGTGATCTAGTAGTTGTTTATCTCTCTTTTTCTCAGCTTTTTTATTTTCCATCATTTGGTTTTCTATCTCACTGATTCTCTCTTCTGCCTCATTTATCCTAGCAGTTCGCACCCCCATATTTGATTGTACCTCATTAATAGCGTTTTTGATTTAGACTTGGTTAGATTTTAGTTCTTTTATTTCTCCAGAAAGGGTTTCTCTAATAACTTCCTTGCTTTTTTCAAGCCCAGCTAGTATCTTTAAAGTCATGATTCTGAACTCTAGATCCAACATCGTACTAATGTCCGTATTGAGTAGGTCCCTGGCAGTCGGTATTACCTCTTGTTCTTTTTGTTGAGGTGATTTTTTTCTGTCTTGTCATTTTGTCCAGAGGAGAACAGATGAATGAGAGAACAAAATGCTAACAGGGTAACAATGTCCCCCGAAAATATACCCTAAGCAAATCAGAAAAGACCTGAAGCCAGGGGAAAAGAAAGGGAAAGAAACAAAAAAGAAATAGAAAAAAAGAAAAAGAAAAAGATAAAAACAAAAACAGAAAAAAACAAAAAAAACCAGAATATGATCAAATATGATATGGCTGGTGCATAGATCAGTGCCACACACTAGATTTTGGGTGTATTTTGGTCTGTTAGAAGAAAGTGCCTCTGAAAATTTTAAAGAAAGAAAAACATATATATGTACAAAAATAAGTGTTGATAGGATGAAGGAATGGAATATGACTGTCAAGAAGAAAATTATAAAAAGTTTTATAAAAGGAATTGATAAGAAGTTGTTTGAAAAAAGAAAGAAGAGAATTTAAAAAGAAAAAAGAAAAAAAACGGGAGAGAATGTGATCAGGCAGGAGAATAGAACAAAGCCATACACTAGAGATTTAGGGTATATTTTGATCTGTTAGAAGAAACTGTATCTCAAAATTTTAAAGAGAGAACAACTTATATATATATATATATATGCCAAAAATAAGGGTAACTACTATGAAGGGATAGAATATTACTCTAAAAATAAAAAATAAAAAAATTTTTTTAAAAAAGATATTGATAAGATGTTGGTTGAAAAACGGAAAAAGAAAAATTAAAAAAAAATAACGTTAAAAAAATTAACTTTGAAAGACTAAAGAATCATGATAAAAAAGCCATGGATTCTATGTGCAGTATTCCCCTAGCGCTGGAGTTCTGCCGTTCTCACTGATCGGTAAACCTGGTCTTGGCTGGCTGTTCTCGCTGATCTTCTGGGGGAGGGGCCTGTTGCCGTGGTTCCCAAATGTCTCTGCCGGAGGCGGAATTGCCCTGCCCTTGCCGGTCCGGGCTAAGTAATCTGCTCGGGTTTGCTCTCCGGAGCTTTTGTTCCCTGCAAGCTTTCCGTACAGCTTTGGAGGCCGAGAGTGAAAATGGCGGCCTCCCAGTCTTCGCGCCGGAGGAGTCGAGAACTCGGGGTCCCGCTCCTCAGTGCGCCCCCAGAGAAAAGCAGTCAGTCACTCCCGTGTCCCCGGTCTCCGGCCACACTCCGCGCTCACCCGGCCTGTGATCGAGCATTTCTATCTCCGGCACCCGACCCCGGGTGGAGTCTCCAAACCCAGCAGATCCCCGCGGTGCGCTCCCGCACCTCTCCTCCCGGGGGAAGAAGGTGAGTCTCCCCGGATCTGCCGCTTGTTGGGTCCCTGCTGGAGGAGCAGTGGCCCGACTGTGCCGCGGATCACGGTTTATGACAACCCCGAGCTGAGAGCCCGCGCCTGGGCTCCGTCTCTGCAGCCGGCTTCCCTGCTCCGATCCCTGGGAGCTCTGCCGCACTCAGGCACCCCCGGTCTTTCTGTGACCCCGAGGGTCCTGAGACCACACTGTCCCGCGAGGGTTCCACCCCCTGCTTAGCCACCGGAGTGACATCCCTCAGCGGAGCCGACTTCTAAAATTCCCGATTTTGTGCTCCGCGGCTCTATCACTTGCCAGAAGCGGCCGACAGAGGCCCCCTCGCCCACCGTCTATCCTCCCGAATAACGCCTCGGATTCACTTCTCTGCACGTCCTACCTTCCAGAAAGTGGTCGCTTTTCTGTTCAGAGAGTTGTTGCTCTTCTTTTCTTCGATCTCCTGTTGAGTTTGTAGGTGTTCAGATTGGTTTGATCCCTATCCAGCTGAATTCCTGAGAGGAGACGAAATCCAGGTCTCCTACTCCTCCGCCATCTTGCCCTGCCTCCCTTAAAGCCAGTTTATTTCATTTGAACAAAGGAGATTGAAAGTTTTAAACATAACAATGCCTGGAAAATGCTGCTGCTGATGGCAATACATATATCCATGAAACAAAGTTGCCAATAAAATTGTATTCCTCTCCACATTATTGGAGTTTGTAATATATTTAGGAGCACTAAATGCTAATTACAGAAGATGGTGCTTTTACTAAAGCACAGGCTTTTGATAAACATTCCCAATTATTATCCTTAGGTAAAATATCTGTTCAACCTACTATCTAAAAATAGATAATATGTTATTTAAAACTGTGTTTCAAAGTATGTGGATGGTGATTTGTCTTTTAAATTTTAATTGTGAGATATAATACCTATGGTGCCATCCACTTACTGTTAATCAACAGTGTAATACATTATTAAAAATTGAACAGACTTGAAACCATCATTATAGTCAAGAAATAATACATTTCTAATACCCCAGAAACCTCTCAAGTACTCACTCTCCTTTAACCCATATATAACTACAGTCATGATGTTTTGGGTAATAAAATCCTATTTTTTGAGCATGATACTGCCTAAATATATGGATATCATTATACAGTACAGTATAGATTTGCTGTTATTTTACTTTATGTACAGGAAATCGTCAAATGGGATTTTTTTCCTGGTTGTTATGACCAAGAATTATGTTGTTTCAATTCATTCTTGTGCATAACTATAGATTTTTTTTCCATTACTATATAGTATTCATTTGCATATGAATGTAAAGTGGAATAGAATGGAATAGATGAATAGAATGCAATAGAATGGAAAAGAAATAGCACTGAGGAACTGAGATATTCCTTGTTTTTGGTTAATAAGAACAAAGGTGATTATGGACATTTCTGCTATAAACATTGGGGTGCACATACCCCTTCAGATCACTACATTTGTATCTTTGGGGTAAATACCCAGTAGTGCAATCCCTGGGTCATACTGTAGCTCTATTTTCAACTTTTTGAGGAACCTCCATACTGTTTTCCAGAGTGGCTGCACCAGCTTGCATTCCCACCAACACTGTAGGAGGGTTCCCCTTTCTCCACATCCCCGCCAACATCTGTCATTTCCTGACTTGTTAATTTTAGCCATTCTGACTGGTTGAGGTGGTATCTCATCGAGGTTTTGATTTGGATTTCCCTGATGCTGAGCGATGCTGAGCACTTTTTCATGTGTCTGTTGGCCATTTGGATGTCTTCTTTGGAAAAATGTCTGTTCATGTCTTCTGCCCATTTCTTGATTGGATCATTTGTTCTTTGGGTGTTGAGTTTGATAAGTTCTTTATAGATTTTGGATACTAGCCCTTTATCTGATATGTCATTTGCAAATATCTTCTCCCATTCTGTCGGTTGTCTTTTGGTTTTGTTGAATGTTTCTTCTGCTGTGCAAAAGCTTTTTATCTTGAGGAAGTCCCAATAATTCATTTTTGCCCTTGCTTCCCTTGACTTTGGCGATGTTTCTAGGAAGAAGTTGCTGCGGCTGAGGTCGAAGAGGTTGCTGCCTGTGTTCTCCTTTAGGATTTTGATGGACTCCTGTCTCACATTGAGGTCTTTCAACCATTTGGAGTCTATTTTTGTGTGTGGTGTAAGGAAATGGTCCAGTTTCATTCTTCTGCATGTGGCTGTCCAATTTACCCAACACCATTTGTTGAAGAGACTGTCTTTTTGTCATTGGACATTCTTTCCTGCTTTGTCAAAGATGAGTTGACCATAGAGTTGAGGGTCCATTTCTGGGCTCTCTATTCTGTTCCACTGATCTATGTGTCTGTTTTTGTGCCAATACTATACTGTCTTGATGATGACAGCTTTGTAAAAGAGCTGGAAGTCCGGCGTTGTGATGCCACCAGCTTTGCTTTTCTTTTTCAACATTCCTCTGGCTATTTGGGGTCTTTTCTGGTTCCACACAAATTTGAGGATTATTTGTTCCATTTCTTTGAAAAAAGTGGATGGTATTTTATTGGGGATTGCATTGAATGTGTAGATTGCTCTAGGTAGCATTGACATCTTCACAATATTTGTTCTTCCAATCCATGAGCATGGAACGTTTTTCCATTTCTTTGTGTCTTCCTCGATTTCTTTCATGAGTATTTTATAGTTTTCTGAGTACAGAACCTTTGTCTCTTTGGTTAGATTGATTCCTAGGTATCTTATGGTTTTGGGTGCAATTGAAATGGGATTGACTCCTCAATTTCTCTTTCTTCTGTCTTGTTGTTGATGTATAGGAATGCCACTGATTTCTGTGCATTGATTTTATATTCTGCCACTTGACTGAATTCCTGTATGAGTTCTAGCAGTTTTGGGGTGGAGTCTTATGGGTTTTCCACATAAAGTATCATATCATCTTCAAACAGTGAGAGTTTGACTTCTTCTTTGCCGATTTGGATGCCTTTGATTTCTTTTTGTTGTCTGATTTCTGTGGCTAGGACTTCTAATACTATGTTGAATAGCAGTGGTGATAGTGGACATCCCTGCTGTGTTCCTGACCTTAGGGGGAAAGCTCTCAGTTTTTCCCCATTGAGAATGATATTCGCTGT
This sequence comes from Phoca vitulina, assembly GCF_004348235.1. Classification (NCBI taxonomy): domain Eukaryota; kingdom Metazoa; phylum Chordata; class Mammalia; order Carnivora; family Phocidae; genus Phoca; species Phoca vitulina. The sequence continues at coordinate 3,472 of NW_022590636.1, read as the reverse complement.
GGGTTTTTCATAGATGGCCTTTATGATCTTGAGGTATGTACCCTCTATGCCTATACTCTGAAGAGTTTTGATCAAGAAAGGATGCTGTACTTTGTCCAATGCTTTTTCTGCATCTATTGAGAAGATCATATGGTTCTTGTTCTTTCTTTTATTGATGTATTGTATCACATTGATTGATTTGCGGATGTTGAACCAACCTTGCAGCCCAGGGATAAATTCCACTTGGTCATGGTGAATAATCCTTTTAATGTGCTGTTGGATCTTATTGGCTAGTTTTTTGGTGAGAATTTTTGCATCCATGTTCATCAAGGATATTGGTCTGTAATTTTCCGTTTTGGTGGGGTCTTTGTCTGGTTTGGGGATCAAGGTAATGGTGGCCTCATAAAACGAGTTTGGAAGTTTTCCTTCCATTTCTATTTTTTGGAACATTTTCAGAAGAATGGGTATTAATTCTTCTTTAAAGGTTTGGTAGAATTCCCCTGGGAAGCAGTCTGGCCCTGGGTTTTTGTTTGTTGGTAGATTTTTGATGACTTCAATTTCCTTAGTGGTTATAGGTCTGTTCAGGTTTTCTATTTCTTCCTGGTTCAGTTTTGGTAGTTGATACATCTCTAGGAATGCATCCATTTCTTCTAGGTTATCAAATTTGCTGGCATACAGTTGCTCATAATATGTTCTTATAATTGTTTGTATTTCTTTGGTGTTGGTTGTGATCTCTCCTTTCATTCATGATTTTGTTGATTTGGGTCATTTCTCTTTTCTTTTTGATAAATCAGACCAGGGGTTTATCAATCTTGTTAATTCTTTCAAAGAACCAGCTCCTACTTTCGTTGATCTGTTCTACCGTTCTTTTAGTTTCTATTTCATTGATTTCTGCTCTGATCTTTATTATTTCTCTTCTCCTGCTGGGTTTAGGCTTTATTTGCTGTTCTTTCTCCAGCTCCTTTAGGTGTAGGGTTAGGTTGTGCACTTGAGACCTTTCTTGTTTCTTGAGAAAGGCTTGTTTTGCTATATGCTTTCCTCTTAGGACTGCCTTTGCTGCATCCCAAAGATTTGGAACAGTTGTGTTTTCATTTTCATTGGTTTCCATGAATTTTTTAAATTATTCTTTAAATTCCTGGTTTACCCATTCATTCTTTAGTAGGATGCTCTTTAGCCTCCATGTACTTGAGTTCTTTCCAACTTTCCTCTTGTGATTGAGTTCTAGTTTCAAAGCATTGTGGTCTGAAAATAGACAGGGAATGATCCCCATCTTTTGGTACCAGTTGAGACATGATGTGTGACCTAGGATGTGATCTATTCTGGAGAATGTTCCATGAGCACTAGAGAAGAATGTGTATACCATTGCTTTGGGATGGAATGTTCTGAATATGTCTGTGAAGGCCATTTGGTCCAGTGTGTCATTTAAAGTCTTTATTTCCTTGTTGATCTTTTGCTTAGATGATCTGTCCATTTCAGTGAGGGGGATGTTAAAGTCCCCCAGTATTATTTTATTGTTGTCAATGTGTTTCTGTGCTTTTGTTATTAATTGGCATATATAATTGGCTGCTCCCATGTTAAGGGCATAGATATTTACAATCGTTAGATCTTCTTGTTGGATAGACTCTTTAAGTAGGATATAGTGTCCTTCCTCATCTCTTATTACAGTCTTTGGTTTAAAATCTAATTTGTCTGATATAAGCATTGCCACCCCAGCTTTCTTTTGGTGTCCATTAGCATGGTAAATGGTTTTCTACCCCCTCACTTTCAATCTGCAGGTGTCTTTGGTTCTAAAATGAGTCTCTTGCAGACAGCATATTGATGGGTCTTGTTTTTTAATCCAATCTGATAGCCTGTGTCTTTTGATTGGGGCATTTAGCCCATTTACATTCAGGGTAACTATTGAAAGATAGGAATTTAGTGCCATTGTATTGCCTGTAAGGTGACTGTTACTCTATATTGTCTGTGCTCCTTTCTGGTCTATGTTACTTTTAGGCTCTCTCTTTGCTTAGAGGACCCCTTTCAAGATTTCTTGTAGGGCTGGTTTTCTGTTTGCAAATTCCTTTAGTTTTTGTTTGTCCTGGAAGCTTTTTATCTCCCCTTCTATTTTCAATGACAGCCTGCTGGATATTGTATTCTTGGCTGCATATTTTTCTCATTTAGTGCTCTGAATATATCATGCCAGTCCTTTCTGGCCTGCCAGGTCTCTGTGGATAGGTCTCTTGCCAATCTAATGTTTCTACCATTTTAGGCTACATATCTCTTCTCCCGAGCTGCTTTCAGGATTTTCTCTTTGTCTCTGAGACTCGTAAGTTTTACTATTAGGTGTCGGGGTGTTGACCTATTTTTATTGATATTGAGAGGGGTTCTCTGTGCCTCCTGGATTTTGATGCCTGTTTCCTTCCCCAAATTAGGGAAGTTCTCTGCTATAATTTGCTCCAATATACCTTCTGCCCCTCTCTCTCTTTCTTCTTCTTCTGGGATCCCAATTATTCTGATGTTGTTTCGTCTTATGGTATCGCTTATGTCTCGAATTCTGCCCTCGTGATCTAGTAGTTGTTTATCTCTCTTTTTCTCAGCTTTTTTATTTTCCATCATTTGGTTTTCTATCTCACTGATTCTCTCTTCTGCCTCATTTATCCTAGCAGTTCGCACCCCCATATTTGATTGTACCTCATTAATAGCGTTTTTGATTTAGACTTGGTTAGATTTTAGTTCTTTTATTTCTCCAGAAAGGGTTTCTCTAATAACTTCCTTGCTTTTTTCAAGCCCAGCTAGTATCTTTAAAGTCATGATTCTGAACTCTAGATCCAACATCGTACTAATGTCCGTATTGAGTAGGTCCCTGGCAGTCGGTATTACCTCTTGTTCTTTTTGTTGAGGTGATTTTTTTCTGTCTTGTCATTTTGTCCAGAGGAGAACAGATGAATGAGAGAACAAAATGCTAACAGGGTAACAATGTCCCCCGAAAATATACCCTAAGCAAATCAGAAAAGACCTGAAGCCAGGGGAAAAGAAAGGGAAAGAAACAAAAAAGAAATAGAAAAAAAGAAAAAGAAAAAGATAAAAACAAAAACAGAAAAAAACAAAAAAAACCAGAATATGATCAAATATGATATGGCTGGTGCATAGATCAGTGCCACACACTAGATTTTGGGTGTATTTTGGTCTGTTAGAAGAAAGTGCCTCTGAAAATTTTAAAGAAAGAAAAACATATATATGTACAAAAATAAGTGTTGATAGGATGAAGGAATGGAATATGACTGTCAAGAAGAAAATTATAAAAAGTTTTATAAAAGGAATTGATAAGAAGTTGTTTGAAAAAAGAAAGAAGAGAATTTAAAAAGAAAAAAGAAAAAAAACGGGAGAGAATGTGATCAGGCAGGAGAATAGAACAAAGCCATACACTAGAGATTTAGGGTATATTTTGATCTGTTAGAAGAAACTGTATCTCAAAATTTTAAAGAGAGAACAACTTATATATATATATATATAT
>NW_022590635.1:0-11525 GCF_004348235.1 Phoca vitulina | reverse complement strand
TACAACAGAAATTTACAGGGACAATCTATAAAAACAACGTCTTCACAGGCAACATGATGACAATTAATTGGTATCTTTCAATAATCACTCTCAACATGAATGGCCTAAATGCTCCCATAAAACAGCACAGGGTTGCAGATTGGATAAAACGACAGAACCCATCCATATGCTGTCTACAAGAGACTCATTTTGAACCTAAAGATACATCCAGACTGAAAGTGAAGGGATGGAGATCTATCTTCCATGCCAGTGGACCTCAAAAGAAAGCTGGGGTACCAATTCTTATATCAGACAAATTAGATTTTAAACTAAAGACTGTAGTTAGAGAACCAGAAGGACACTATATCATTCTTAAAGGGTCTATCCAACAAGAAGATCTAACAATTGTAAATATCTATGCCCCCAACATGGGAGCAGCCAACTACATAAGCCAACTGTTAACCAAAATAAAGAGTCACACTGATAACAATACATTAATTGTAGGAGACCTCAATACTCCACTCTCAGCAATAGACAGATCATCTAAGCAGAAAATCAACAAAGAAACAAGAGCTTTGAATGACACACTGGACCAGATGGACCTCACAGATATATACAGAACATTCCACCCTAGAACAACAGAATACTCATTCTTCTCGAGCACACATGGAACTTTCTCCAAAATAGACCACACACTGGGTCACAAATCAGGTCTCAACTGATACTAAAAGACTGAGATTAGCCCCTGCATATTCTCAGACCATAATGCTTTAAAACTGGAACTCAATCACAAGAAAAAATTTGGAAGAAATTCAAACACTTGGAAGCTAAAGACCACTCTGCTCAAGAATGTTTGGGTCAACCAGAAAATCACAGAAGAACCTAAACAACTCATGGAAACCAATGAGAATGAAAACACATCAGTCCAAAATCTATGGGATACTGCAAAGGCGGTCCTAAGGGGGAAATACATAGCCATCCAAGCCTCACTCAAAAAAATAGAAAAATCCCGAATTCACCAACTAACTCTACACCTTAAAGAACTAGAGAAAAAGCAACAAACAATGCCTAAACCACGCATTAGAAGAGAAATAATTAAGATTAGAGCAGAGATCAATGAATTAGAAAGCAGAAACACAGTAAATCAGATCAACGAAACTAGAGGCTGGTTCTTTGAAAGAATTAATAATATCGATAAACCACTGGCCAGACTTATCCAAAAGAAGAGAGAAAGGACCCAAATTAATAAAATTATAAATGAAAGGGGAGACATCACGACTAACACCAAGGAAATAGAAACAATCATTAGAAATTGTTATCAACAACTATATGCCAATAAACTGAGCAATCTGGACGAAATGGAGGCCTTCCTGGAAACCTATAAGCTGCCAAGACTGAAACAGGAAGAAATTGACAACCTGAATAGGCCAATAACCAGTAATGAGATTGAAGCAGTGATCAAAAACCTCCCAAAAAACAAGAGTCCAGGGCCTGATGGATTCCCAGGGGAATTCTACCAAATATTCAAAGAAGAAATAATACCTATTCTCCTGAAGCTGTTTCAAAAAATAGAAACAGAAGGAAAGCTTCCAGACTCATTCTATGAGGCCAGCATTACCTTAATCCCCAAACCAGGCAAAGACCCCACCAAAAAGGAGAATTTCAGACCGATATCCCTGATGAATATGGATTCCAAAATCCCCAACAAAATCCTAGCTAATAGCATCCAACAATACATTAAAAGGATCATCCACCACGACCAAGTGGGATTTATCCCCGGGATGCAAGGGTGGTTCAACATTCACAAATCAATCAATGTGATAGAACACATTAATAAGAGGAGCGAGAAGAGCCATATGGTCCTCTCAACTGATGCAGAAAAAGCATTTGACAAAATACAGCATCCTTCCCTGATCAAAACTCTTCAGAGTATAGGGATAGAGGGAACATTCCTCAAGTTCATAAAATCCATCTATGAAAAACCCACAGTGAATATCATCTCAATGGGGAAAAGCTGAGAGCCTTTCCATTAAGATCAGGAACACGTCAAGGACGCCCACTCTCGCCACTATTGTTCAACATAGTACTAGAAGTCCTAGTAACAGCAATCAGACAACAAAAAGAAATAAAAGGTATTCAAATGGCAAAGAAGAAGTCAAACTCTCTCTTTTCACAGATGACATGATACTTTATGTGGAAAACCCAAAAGACTCCACCCCAAAATTACTAGAATTCATCCAGCAATTCAGTAATGTGGTAGGATACAAAATCAATGCACAGAAATCAGTTGCTTTCTTATACACTAACAACGCAACTGTTGAAAGAGAAATTAAAGAAACGATTCCATTTACAATAGCACCAAAAACCATAAGATACCTCGGAATAAACCTAACCAAAGAGGTAAAGGATCTATACTCTAGGAACTACAGAACACTCATGAAAGAAATTGAAGAAGACACAAAAAGATGGAAAAATATTCCATGCTCATGGATCGGAAGAATATACATTGTTAAAATGTCTATGCTACCCAGAGCAATCTATACCTTCAGTGCTATCCCGATCAAAATTCCAATGACATTTTTCAAAGTGATGGAGCAAACAATCCTAAAATTTGTATGGAATCAGAAAAGACCCCGAATCGCCAAGGAGATGTTGAAAAAGAAAAACAAAGCTGGGGGCATCACGTTGCCCGATTTCAAGCTATATTACAAAGCTGTGATCACCAAGACAGCATGGTACTGGCACAAAAACAGACATATAGACCAATGGAACAGAATAGAGAGCCCAGATATGGACCCTCAACTCTATGGTCAAATAATCTTTGACAAAGCAGGAAAAAACATGCAATGGAAAAAAGACAGTCTCTTCAATAAATGGTGCTGGGAAAATTGGACAGCCACATGCAGAAGAATGAAACTCGACCATTCTCTAACACCATTCACAAAGATAAACTCAAAGTGGATGAAAGACCTCAATGTGAGACAGGAATCCATCAAAATCCTAGAGGAGAACATAGGCAGTAACCTCTTTGACATCGGCCACAGCAACTTCTTTCAAGATACATCTCCAAAAGCTAGTGAAACAAAAGCAAAAATGAACTTTTGGGACTTCATCAAGATAAAAAGCTTCTGCACAGCAAAGGAAACAGTCAACAAAACAAAGAGGCAACCCACAGAATGGGAGAAGATATTTGCAAATGACACTACAGATAAAGGGCTGTTACCCAAAATCTATAAAGAACTTCTCAAACTCAACACCCAAAAAACAAATAATCAAGTCAAAAAGTGGGCAGAAGAGATGAACAGACACTTCTCTGAAGAAGACATACAAATGGCTAACAGACACATGAAAAAATGTTCATCATCATTAGCCATCAGGGAAATCCAAATCAAAACCACACTGAGATACCACCTTACACCAGTTAGAATGGCAAAAATGGACAGGGAAAGAAACAACAAATGTTGGAGAGGTTGTGGAGAAAGGGGAACCCTCTTACACTGTTGGTGGGAATGCAAGCTGGTACAGCCACTTCGGAAAACAGTGTGGAGGTGCCTCAAAAATTTAAAAATAGAGCTACCCTATGACCCAGCAATTGCACTACTGGGTATTTACCCCAAAGACACAGATGTATTGAAAAGAAGGGCCCTATGCACCCCAATGTTCATAGCAGCAATGTCCGCAATAGCCAAACTGTGGAAAGAGCCGAGATGCCCTTCAACAGATGAATGGATAAAAAAGACGTGGTCCATATATACAATGGAATATTACTCAGCCATCAGAAAAGATGAATACCCAACTTTTACATCAACATGGATGGGACTGGAGGAGATTATGCTAAGTGAAATAAGTCAAGCGGAGAAAGTCAATTATCATATGGTTTCACTTATTTGTGGAACATAAGGAATAGCTTGGAGGACATTAAGAGAAGGAAGGGAAAAATGGGCGGGGCTCATTGGAGGGAGAGATGAGCCATGAGAGACTATGGACCTGAGAAACAAACAGGGTTTTAGAGGGGAGGGGGGAGGGGGGATTGGTTAGCCCGGTGATGGGTATTAAGGAGGGCACGTACTGCATGGAGCACTGGGTGTTACACGCAAACAATGGATCATGGAACACTACATCAAAAACTAATGATGTATTGTATGGTGACTAACATAACATAATAAAATTAAAAAAAAAAAAAAGAAAAAAAAATTTTAAAAATAAGAACATGCCCATTAGGAATAAGGATAAGACTAGGGTTATTTTAATTAGTAAATTTAGCTAATGTTGAAATCTAGGACACAGGAAGTGAAAGGGAGAGTAGCACATTAACCCATTAAATCCCTAGTAGATTTCTGGTCTTACTGGTCAAGTAATCAAAGAAATAGCTCACATGATATATTCCTTCTAACGGTGGCAGGAGTCATGGGAAATAATAATCAAGTTTTAATTCAATCAAGCATCAAAAAAAGAAAGAAGAGAAAGAAAAAATAACTCTATACCAATTCCATGAAACATTTGAAGAAATATTATATCTGGGTCACAATTTCTCTAGTAGAATTTTATGCATGCAGTGAGAGTCAGATGCAAGTTATACTTAGTTTACACAGACAGTAGAAACAAATCATCCTTTGAAACCTATCATTTGCTTTTGCGAGCACGGTAAAACATGATTCAAGAGGGGAAAAAATGGAAAAAAATACCACTGGCACTACCACATACTTCTTATCCTTTTCAAAAGTTAAATAATCATAAAAGAAACTAGAAACTAGAAAGAGCTAAAACTCTTGGAGGGAAAGATATATTCTAAATGCTACTAAGGAAGGTTAAGCACCTTTACAAATTACTAAGTTGGATCTCTAACAATTATGAGGGGAATTTTATCACTGCTGATCACAAACTTATCATTTTTATTTTCCCACCTTTACTTACGCTCTTCACCATTTCCCATTTTCCCATGATTCCTCCCTTCCCTCTCTTGCCTAAGCCTTAAACCTGCCAGAAACATCCAATGACATCCATCATTCTTTACAATGTACTCAGAGGCCAGACATGTTACCATTCTTGAACAAGGATGATAACCTCTACCTTCAGATTTTAGATTTGGTTTTAAAACCCTACTACTTTAGAAGACTTCTTTAGGTAGCTTTATGTCTGTGGAGGTAGACCTTGATTTTTCTTCTCTAAGAAAGACTATCAATATGCAGAGCTAGAAGATTTCTTTTTTTTTTTTAAAGATTTTATTTATTTATTTGACAGAGACAGAGATAGCGAGAGCAGGAACACAAGCAGGGGGAGTGGGAGAGGGAGAAGCAGGCTTTCCCTCGAGGAGGGAGCCCGATGTGGGACTCGATCCCAGGACCCTGGGATCACGACCTGAGCCGAAGGCAGACGCTTAACGACTGAGCCACCCAGGCGCCCCAGAGCTAGAAGATTTCTTGACAGGGCCTCGGTAACCAGGTGAAGCATGGAGTTGGGGTTACATCTTCACATCTTCACCTCCTCACATCTTCACCATGGATGGTGTGGTGCTAGCAAAGGTGAGGCTCCTCCAAACACGGGAAGCTTGAGTAGGAGAGAAAGACTATGGCCAGTGTCACATGGTAGCTGAGAAACAGTTTAGTGAGATGTCCAGAAATAGTCAGGGGAAGATGCACACTGAAAAGATAACTAGAGGTCCAATATGATATATCAGGGACAAAAACAGGACTTACCGTGTTAAAGTGACTTTATTTGTATCATCATTTGAAGTGACATTTAGACTATATTTGGCTAAAATAGGGCTCTTACATTAAAAATTAAATACTTTCTGGCAAAGTCAGATTATACTGGTGACTATGCTTCAAGCAATGAAAATTATGTACCTTGTTCTCTGTATGTTCATGAGGCAAACTAATTTCTCTGGGGTACCAAGCTACAGAGATAGCCTCATTCTCTTGCCTGATGACAATCTCATCAAAAAAACACTAGTTTGATGCCAAGCCTGAGTTAAACTACAGTTTGGGAGAAGACACTGCAAAGTCTCTAATCCCAAATAGCTGATATATTCTCATACACTGGGAAGGAGCTGTGTGACCAGATGGACACAGACTCTTCAGGGGAGGGTGTCTGATCACCTCAGGAATCTAAGACAGGAAAGTCAAGGTGACAAAAATGAAAACTGAACAGATGGAAGCATTATATAGTTGTACAGAATTTCTGTACAATACACTGCCCATGTATTTAATTTCTCCAATCAAATAGCTACTATTCCCAGGAGCAATAAAGAGATTGCCAGAAGGAAATTTTCAAATATTTGACCTGACACCCCTTGAAAAGGAGCTCTTGATATTATTGTAGGGGAAAACACATATCCTCTAATAGGATCATCTTTGGGAACCTTCTTACAGATCCCTCCTAATGAAATAATCCCAGGTCCTTTGTGTGAGGAGAAAGGGTCACAGATTAATTCATGAAGAAGGTAAACTAGATGAATTAGATAATGGCTAACAGGATAGTGTTTCAGAATACCATTATCTTTGTACAGTATTTTTTATACATTTTATACATTTGTACCGTATATTTTATAAAGTATTTTTACAGGAATTAAATATTGAGCACTGACAATGTGCCAGGGACATATGTATTGTTTAATTTAATCCTCACAATGACTTTAATACACTTATTCTATTTTAAAGATGAGAAAAGAGATTCAGTTAAGGTTGAGTGACCTTTGTCAAGCCTTGACTAGCCTTTGTGACCCTACCTAGTAAGTGACAGAGAAAGAGAATTTAAATCCAAGCTGCCTGAATTCCATATACTGAAGAAATGGCAAGCATGAATATACTTATGCTATTTTACAAAACAATTTCTGAAAGTAGGCAAAACCAGCAGGATTAGAACCTTTACCAATGAAAGAGAATTGGATTATCCCAAGATGACCTATGTAATATTACTGATAAGCCTAGAAAAATCAAACAAACTGTAGAAAATATTTCTTTTAATATAGCAGGATAAGTTAAAGGGGGAAAAGGATTCATTCATATCTCTAAATTAAAAAGAAATCCAAGTTTAAAACAGGCAGTAGTTGAAGTAATTCTTACACCAAACAATTACAGATTTTCAATATAAAAGAAGAAATAGAAGCATGCTTCTAAAACGTGAAATTAATAAAGCAATTTAACAACCAAGATGTTTTTATACAAATAAAGATCAATACTTTTGTTAAAAGACAGAACAATGTGTCTTTTAGTTTTGTCATTTCAAGCAAAAAGAAGGTCCAATAGAAAAGCAGTCAAGGGTCAGCAGAAGAAAATGTATCTGTAGAAATGTTTCCTTTCTTTAACCAAAAAAACCAAAATACTCAACAATGCAATACAAAAATTTCAGAAATTCACTCAGGCCAACCTATAATGCTGAAGTCAGGGGTTTCAGTTACAATCCATATTTCATCCAAACAAATATTTCAAAAGAGAAGGTTCACTGAGTATTTTAATAGAAACTGTACTGTTCCAATACCACAGAAAAGAACAATGAGTCCTAAAAACCTTCCATGGTCCAACCCACAGTATCAATTTAACATCATGAAATACACATCCAGTTTCTATTGAATTATTTTTTTTAAAGATTTTATTTATTTATTTGACAGAGAGAGAGCACAAGTAGGGAGAGTGGCAGGCAGAGGGAGAGGGAGAAGCAGGCTCCCCGCTGAGCAGGGAGCCCGATGTGGGGCTCGATCCCAGGACCCTGGGATCATGACCTGAGCCAAAGGCAGCTGCTTAACTGACTGAGCCACCCAGGCACCCCTCTATTGAATTATTAAGTATGATAAGTAGGACATGGAACTGAATTGAGGAAAAGAACAGAAGTAAATTATCAGGAGACCTGAATCCTACTGGTTCTTCCTGTATGTTCATGCCCTTGAGTATGTTACTTCCTTTCTCTAGGCCTCAGTTTCCCCATCTGTAACACAAAGCACCTGGCCTGGATAATCTTTCAGTTCCTTTCAAACTTTAAAATGATATGACACGTGGGCCCTTGGGTGGCTCAGTTGGTTAAGCGACTGCCTTCGGCTCGGGTCATGACCCCGGAGTCCTGGGATCGAGTCCCACATCAGGCTCCCAGCTCAGCAGGGAGCCTGCTTCTCCCTCTGACCCTCTCCCCTCTCACGCTGCTTCTCTCTCTCTCTCTCAAATAAATAAATAAATAAAATCTTAAAAAATAAAATAAAATTTTAAAACACTGTATGACAGGATCACTTTCAAACCTCTTAATCCATACAAAATGACTGTGTGCCCCTGACAGGTATCTAATTAGAGTTTTCTCATTTCCATGCTTCTAATTTTCATTTCAATACTTAAACTAAACCCTAATAGAAATAATCCCACATTTGAACAAACTATCACACTTTACATTATAAAAATCAAACTACTCTTAAGTTTACATAACTACTAGCTTCTGCCCATTTAAAACCCAAGTCTTTCTATGAGGTCAGCCAGAAAAAATGACTATATGTACTTTTCTTTCCAACACTGAAGATTTTCTTAGCACGGGCTATTTGACATACGAATGTCAAATGGAAAAGGCAAAAAAATAACAAGGCCTGCAGAGCTAGCCCATAATAGGTCCTTAATATCTTAATGTTGACAGAACAAATGCATCTACAATGGTAAAGAATTCCCTTGTTTAGGATGTTTTTAACATCAATCTAGGAATGTTACAGATATACCTAAAGCATCAACAATGATCAGTAATATGGATGGGTGTTAAAAATCACAATAATCAAATTGTTGTTTATAACCATGCCTTTGAGTTTGATACTAGACTCATGGGAGAAAACGGTAAACTCATCCCTTTTAGCCTCTTATAGAAGCCCATTCTAGATCAGAACAACACTGACAATAATAGGCAGTAGACCAGATCTAGGCCATCCAGAGAATTTGCAATTTGGAGAAAGGGTAGAATGAAAAGGAAAAGTTTAGAGAAGCTTCCTCTTGCCAAGAATGATGGCAAAAGGAAGGGCTAATGACCTAACTCTAGGGAGCTGCCCTAGTTAGGCCCCATTAGTGTTAAAGTTATATTAAGAAGTTCTATTCAAATGTCAAAAGAAATGTTTTAGTGAGAAAAAAAATCTCAATTTTTCCAAAGAAAAATTTCTATTTATCTATAGCTAACCAGCAGTGGAAAGAGTCAATGTTCGGACACCAATATTATATATTGCTAAGCAAAAAGGATACTGGTAACAGAGTCCAGTGAAATATATCACTTGAGACTCAGACTCAAATCCTCTGAAAAGCCTACACACACCACCCTAGGTAATACCTTCTAAAACTTGAAGAAATTCTAGAGATCAAGAAAAAGTTCAACAGATTCAATCATATAAAAAAGCAAAACTTTTGTATAAGCAAAACTCACAATAAGCCAAAAGATACATATAGTAAATACCATAAATGATTAACATATTATCATACTCATTTTCTATAGCTGCCTAACAAATTGCCACAAACTTAGCAGCTTAAAACACCACCATTTAATTAGCTCACATTTCTATAGACCAGAAATAGAGACACAGTGTGACTAGGTATCACAAGGCTGAAATTAAGGTATTGGTGGACCTGAGTTCTAGCCTGAAACTTGAGAAAAATCTTCTTCCAAGCTCATTCTTGTTGACAGAATTTAATTCCTCACGAAGGTAGGACTCCGGCCCCTGTTTCCTTGCTGGCTGTCAGCCAGGAGTCACTCTCAGCAACTAGAGGCTGAGCACTTGAGTATTTCAAGTTTAGTTCCTTTCCATATGGCCTCCTCAGTCCAGCAAAGGCGTAACGAATCCTCATGTTTTTAAATTTTCTGACTTCCTCTATTATTACCAGCCAGAGAAAACTGTTTTTAAAGGGCTAATATAGAAAAAATAAGAATAACAATTAAAAAATAAAGGGCTAATGTGGTATTAACTACTGTGTAGGATCAGACCCATCCTGATAATCTCCCTTTCTTAAAGTCAATTGTACGAAATAATATAACCTAACCATGAGAGTAAAATCTATCAAATTTACAGTCCCAGTAATTACTTGGAGCATGTATACTGGGGGAGGGAATATGAAAAATACTGACCAACATCTTAGAATTCTGCCTACCACTATTAAATAAGGAAATTATACAATTAGGCGAAAAATATATTTTAAGATACTAAACATATATGAGAAAATAACATGGGCAAACAAAGCCCAGGAAGGAACAGAATTTTTTGGAAAATAATTTTTTTTAAAGATTTTATTTATTTATTTGACAGAGAGAAACACAGCGAGAGAGGGAACACAAGCAGGGGGAGTGGGAGAGGGAGAAGCAGGCTTCCCGCCAAGCAGGGAGCCCGATGCAGGGCTTGATCCCAAGACCCTGAGATCATGATCTGAGCTGAAGGCAGAGGCCTAACGACTGAGCCACCCAGGCGCCCCATTTTGGAAAATAATTTGATGAGAAAAATCAAAAGCCATACAGTTGTTAATACTCCTTGGTTTAGGCATACCATTCCTGGATACAGTCCCCCCAAAAAAATTCATAAGAAAGAAAAAGCAATGACATGAATATGCCAGCATCCTCTGGGTTTTCCTAGTACCACAGACACAACCCTAGAACAGCAATTTCCACTTTGAGCATCAAATCCAGAAACTATCATATTCATCCTTCCATTCACAGGCGCTAGAATGGTATCTGCACTCTACAAATATTTGTTGAGTGCCTACTATGTGACCATAGTGAATGAGTCATCAAGACACAGAATTGGCGGAGGGGGAAAAGATGGCAGAGGAGTAGGGGACTGGTAATTGAGATGGATATCTACCAGACTACTCTAAACACCCACGAAATCAGCCTGAGATGTAAGAAGATAGATCTGGATCTCTACAAACAGAATATTGCAAGCGGTTGGTTTCGAAGTAGGAAGCGGGAAGCCGTGATTCCGTGACTAGGAGACTAGGGAAAAACAACTCAGAATCCATGAAAATAGAATCAGAGAAATAAATGACACCATGAAGTGTTCCAATGTGAGAATAATTGGAATCCCGAAGGGAGTGGAGAGAGAGAGAGGGCGAGAAGATGTATTTGAGCAAATCGTAGCTGAGAACTTCCCTAATCTGGGGAATGAAACAAACATTTGCATCCTAGAGGCAGAGAGGACCCCTCCCAAGATCAAGGAAAACAGGCCAACACCCCGGCATGTAATAGTAAAACTCGCAAATCTTAGAACCAAGGAAACCATCTTAAGGCCAGTTAGGGGGAAGAGATTCCTTATGTACAGAGAGAGGAACATCAGAATAACGTCAGACCTATCCACAGAGACCTGGCAAGCCAGAAAGGCCTGGCAAGACATATTCAGGGTACTGTTTGAAAAACATGCAGCCAAGAATACTTTATCCATCAAGGCTGTCACTTAGAATGGATGGAGAGATGCAGAGCTTCTAAGACTGGCAGAAACTGAAAGAATATGTGACCACTAAGCCAGCCCTGCAAGAAATATTAAGGGGGGTTCTATAAATGGAGAATGACCCCAAGAGTGATATACAACAGAAATTTACAGGGACAATCTATAA
>NW_022590634.1:0-11525 GCF_004348235.1 Phoca vitulina | reverse complement strand
TACAACAGAAATTTACAGGGACAATCTATAAAAACAACGTCTTCACAGGCAACATGATGACAATTAATTGGTATCTTTCAATAATCACTCTCAACATGAATGGCCTAAATGCTCCCATAAAACAGCACAGGGTTGCAGATTGGATAAAACGACAGAACCCATCCATATGCTGTCTACAAGAGACTCATTTTGAACCTAAAGATACATCCAGACTGAAAGTGAAGGGATGGAGATCTATCTTCCATGCCAGTGGACCTCAAAAGAAAGCTGGGGTACCAATTCTTATATCAGACAAATTAGATTTTAAACTAAAGACTGTAGTTAGAGAACCAGAAGGACACTATATCATTCTTAAAGGGTCTATCCAACAAGAAGATCTAACAATTGTAAATATCTACGCCCCCAACATGGGAGCAGCCAACTACATAAGCCAACTGTTAACCAAAATAAAGAGTCACACTGATAACAATACATTAATTGTAGGAGACCTCAATACTCCACTCTCAGCAATAGACAGATCATCTAAGCAGAAAATCAACAAAGAAACAAGAGCTTTGAATGACACACTGGACCAGATGGACCTCACAGATATATACAGAACATTCCACCCTAGAACAACAGAATACTCATTCTTCTCGAGCACACATGGAACTTTCTCCAAAATAGACCACACACTGGGTCACAAATCAGGTCTCAACTGATACTAAAAGACTGAGATTAGCCCCTGCATATTCTCAGACCATAATGCTTTAAAACTGGAACTCAATCACAAGAAAAAATTTGGAAGAAATTCAAACACTTGGAAGCTAAAGACCACTCTGCTCAAGAATGTTTGGGTCAACCAGAAAATCACAGAAGAACCTAAACAACTCATGGAAACCAATGAGAATGAAAACACATCAGTCCAAAATCTATGGGATACTGCAAAGGCGGTCCTAAGGGGGAAATACATAGCCATCCAAGCCTCACTCAAAAAAATAGAAAAATCCCGAATTCACCAACTAACTCTACACCTTAAAGAACTAGAGAAAAAGCAACAAACAATGCCTAAACCACGCATTAGAAGAGAAATAATTAAGATTAGAGCAGAGATCAATGAATTAGAAACCAGAAACACAGTAGATCAGATCAATGAAACTAGAAGTTGGTTCTTTGAAAGAATTAATAATATCGATAAACCACTGGCCAGACTTATCCAAAAGAAGAGAGAAAGGACCCAAATTAATAAAATTATGAATGAAAGGGGAGAGATCACGACTAACACCAAGGAAATAGAAACAATTATTAGAAATTATTATCAACAACTATATACCAATAAACTGAGCAATCTGGATGAAATGGAGGCCTTCCTGGAAACCTATAAGCTGCCAAGACTGAAACAGGAAGAAATTGACAACCTGAATAGGCCAATAACCAGTAATGAGATTGAAGCAGTGATCAAAAACCTCCCAAAAAACAAGAGTCCAGGGCCTGATGGATTCCCAGGGGAATTCTACCAAATATTCAAAGAAGAAATAATACCTATTCTCCTGAAGCTGTTTCAAAAAATAGAAACAGAAGGAAAGCTTCCAGACTCATTCTATGAGGCCAGCATTACCTTAATCCCCAAACCAGGCAAAGACACCATCAAAAAGGAGAATTTCAGACCGATATCCCTGATGAATATGGATTCCAAAATCCCCAACAAAATCCTAGCTAATAGCATCCAACAATACATTAAAAGGATCATCCACCACGACCAAGTGGGATTTATCCCCGGGATGCAAGGGTGGTTCAACATTCCCAAATCAATCAATGTGATAGAACACATTAATAAGAGGAGCGAGAAGAACCATATGGTCCTCTCAACTGATGCAGAAAAAGCATTTGACAAAATACAACATCCTTTCCTGATTAAAACTCTCCAGAGTATAGGGATAGAGGGAACATTCCTCAAGCTCATAAAATCCATCTAGGAAAAACCCACAGCGAATATCATCCTCAATGGGGAAAAGCTGAGAGCCTTTCCGTTAAGATCAGGAACACGTCAAGGGTGCCCACTCAGCACTGTTGTTCAGCATAGTACTAGAAGTCCTAGCAACAGCAATCAGACAACAAAAAGAAATAAAAGGTATTCAAATTGGCAAAGAAGAAGTCAAACTCTCTCTTTTAGCAGACGACATGATACTTTATGTGGAAAACCCAAAAGACTCCACCCCAAAATTACTAGAACTCATCCAGCAATTCAGTAATGTGGTAGGATACAAAATCAATGCACAGAAATCAGTTGCTTTCTTATACACTAACA
Organism: Phoca vitulina; assembly: GCF_004348235.1. Taxonomy (NCBI): domain Eukaryota; kingdom Metazoa; phylum Chordata; class Mammalia; order Carnivora; family Phocidae; genus Phoca; species Phoca vitulina. The sequence continues at coordinate 9,238 of NW_022590634.1, read as the reverse complement.
ACGCAACTGTTGAAAGAGAAATTAAAGAAACGATTCCATTTACAATAGCACCAAAAACCATAAGATACCTCGGAATAAACCTAACCAAAGAGGTAAAGGATCTATACTCTAGGAACTACAAAACACTCATGAAAGAAATTGAAGAAGACACAAAAAGATGGAAAAATATTCCATGCTCATGGATCGGAAGAATATACATTGTTAAAATGTCTATGCTACCCAGAGCAATCTATACCTTCAGTGCTATCCCGATCAAAATTCCAATGACATTTTTCAAAGTGATGGAGCAAACAATCCTAAAATTTGTATGGAATCAGAAAAGACCCCGAATCGCCAAGGAGATGTTGAAAAAGAAAAACAAAGCTGGGGGCATCACGTTGCCCGATTTCAAGCTATATTACAAAGCTGTGATCACCAAGACAGCATGGTACTGGCACAAAAACAGACATATAGACCAATGGAACAGAATAGAGAGCCCAGATATGGACCCTCAACTCTATGGTCAAATAATCTTTGACAAAGCAGGAAAAAACATGCAATGGAAAAAAGACAGTCTCTTCAATAAATGGTGCTGGGAAAATTGGACAGCCACATGCAGAAGAATGAAACTCGACCATTCTCTAACACCATTCACAAAGATAAACTCAAAGTGGATGAAAGACCTCAATGTGAGACAGGAATCCATCAAAATCCTAGAGGAGAACATAGGCAGTAACCTCTTTGACATCGGCCACAGCAACTTCTTTCAAGATACATCTCCAAAAGCTAGTGAAACAAAAGCAAAAATGAACTTTTGGGACTTCATCAAGATAAAAAGCTTCTGCACAGCAAAGGAAACAGTCAACAAAACAAAGAGGCAACCCACAGAATGGGAGAAGATATTTGCAAATGACACTACAGATAAAGGGCTGTTACCCAAAATCTATAAAGAACTTCTCAAACTCAACACCCAAAAAACAAATAATCAAGTCAAAAAGTGGGCAGAAGAGATGAACAGACACTTCTCTGAAGAAGACATACAAATGGCTAACAGACACATGAAAAAATGTTCATCATCATTAGCCATCAGGGAAATCCAAATCAAAACCACACTGAGATACCACCTTACACCAGTTAGAATGGCAAAAATGGACAGGAAAAGAAACAACAAATGTTGGAGAGGTTGTGGAGAAAGGGGAACCCTCTTACACTGTTGGTGGGAATGCAAGCTGGTACAGCCACTTCGGAAAACAGTGTGGAGGTGCCTCAAAAATTTAAAAATAGAGCTACCCTATGACCCAGCAATTGCACTACTGGGTATTTACCCCAAAGACACAGATGTATTGAAAAGAAGGGCCCTATGCACCCCAATGTTCATAGCAGCAATGTCCGCAATAGCCAAACTGTGGAAAGAGCCGAGATGCCCTTCAACAGATGAATGGATAAAAAAGACGTGGTCCATATATACAATGGAATATTACTCAGCCATCAGAAAAGATGAATACCCAACTTTTACATCAACATGGATGGGACTGGAGGAGATTATGCTAAGTGAAATAAGTCAAGCGGAGAAAGTCAATTATCATATGGTTTCACTTATTTGTGGAACATAAGGAATAGCTTGGAGGACATTAAGAGAAGGAAGGGAAAAATGGGCGGGGCTCATTGGAGGGAGAGATGAGCCATGAGAGACTATGGACCTGAGAAACAAACAGGGTTTTAGAGGGGAGGGGGGAGGGGGGATTGGTTAGCCCGGTGATGGGTATTAAGGAGGGCACGTACTGCATGGAGCACTGGGTGTTACACGCAAACAATGGATCATGGAACACTACATCAAAAACTAATGATGTATTGTATGGTGACTAACATAACATAATAAAATTAAAAAAAAAAAAAAGAAAAAAAAATTTTAAAAATAAGAACATGCCCATTAGGAATAAGGATAAGACTAGGGTTATTTTAATTAGTAAATTTAGCTAATGTTGAAATCTAGGACACAGGAAGTGAAAGGGAGAGTAGCACATTAACCCATTAAATCCCTAGTAGATTTCTGGTCTTACTGGTCAAGTAATCAAAGAAATAGCTCACATGATATATTCCTTCTAACGGTGGCAGGAGTCATGGGAAATAATAATCAAGTTTTAATTCAATCAAGCATCAAAAAAAGAAAGAAGAGAAAGAAAAAATAACTCTATACCAATTCCATGAAACATTTGAAGAAATATTATATCTGGGTCACAATTTCTCTAGTAGAATTTTATGCATGCAGTGAGAGTCAGATGCAAGTTATACTTAGTTTACACAGACAGTAGAAACAAATCATCCTTTGAAACCTATCATTTGCTTTTGCGAGCACGGTAAAACATGATTCAAGAGGGGAAAAAATGGAAAAAAATACCACTGGCACTACCACATACTTCTTATCCTTTTCAAAAGTTAAATAATCATAAAAGAAACTAGAAACTAGAAAGAGCTAAAACTCTTGGAGGGAAAGATATATTCTAAATGCTACTAAGGAAGGTTAAGCACCTTTACAAATTACTAAGTTGGATCTCTAACAATTATGAGGGGAATTTTATCACTGCTGATCACAAACTTATCATTTTTATTTTCCCACCTTTACTTACACTCTTCACCATTTCCCATTTTCCCATGATTCCTCCCTTCCCTCTCTTGCCTAAGCCTTAAACCTGCCAGAAACATCCAATGACATCCATCATTCTTTACAATGTACTCAGAGGCCAGACATGTTACCATTCTTGAACAAGGATGATAACCTCTACCTTCAGATTTTAGATTTGGTTTTAAAACCCTACTACTTTAGAAGACTTCTTTAGGTAGCTTTATGTCTGTGGAGGTAGACCTTGATTTTTCTTCTCTAAGAAAGACTATCAATATGCAGAGCTAGAAGATTTCTTTTTTTTTTTTAAAGATTTTATTTATTTATTTGACAGAGACAGAGATAGTGAGAGCAGGAACACAAGCAGGGGGAGTGGGAGAGGGAGAAGCAGGCTTTCCCTCGAGGAGGGAGCCCGATGTGGGACTCGATCCCAGGACCCTGGGATCACGACCTGAGCCGAAGGCAGACGCTTAACGACTGAGCCACCCAGGCGCCCCAGAGCTAGAAGATTTCTTGACAGGGCCTCGGTAACCAGGTGAAGCATGGAGTTGGGGTTACATCTTCACATCTTCACCTCCTCACATCTTCACCATGGATGGTGTGGTGCTAGCAAAGGTGAGGCTCCTCCAAACACGGGAAGCTTGAGTAGGAGAGAAAGACTATGGCCAGTGTCACATGGTAGCTGAGAAACAGTTTAGTGAGATGTCCAGAAATAGTCAGGGGAAGATGCACACTGAAAAGATAACTAGAGGTCCAATATGATATATCAGGGACAAAAACAGGACTTACCGTGTTAAAGTGACTTTATTTGTATCATCATTTGAAGTGACATTTAGACTATATTTGGCTAAAATAGGGCTCTTACATTAAAAATTAAATACTTTCTGGCAAAGTCAGATTATACTGGTGACTATGCTTCAAGCAATAAAAATTATGTACCTTGTTCTCTGTATGTTCATGAGGCAAACTAATTTCTCTGGGGTACCAAGCTACAGAGATAGCCTCATTCTCTTGCCTGATGACAATCTCATCAAAAAAACACTAGTTTGATGCCAAGCCTGAGTTAAACTACAGTTTGGGAGAAGACACTGCAAAGTCTCTAATCCCAAATAGCTGATATATTCTCATACACTGGGAAGGAGCTGTGTGACCAGATGGACACAGACTCTTCAGGGGAGGGTGTCTGATCACCTCAGGAATCTAAGACAGGAAAGTCAAGGTGACAAAAATGAAAACTGAACAGATGGAAGCATTATATAGTTGTACAGAATTTCTGTACAATACACTGCCCATGTATTTAATTTCTCCAATCAAATAGCTACTATTCCCAGGAGCAATAAAGAGATTGCCAGAAGGAAATTTTCAAATATTTGACCTGACACCCCTTGAAAAGGAGCTCTTGATATTATTGTAGGGGAAAACACATATCCTCTAATAGGATCATCTTTGGGAACCTTCTTACAGATCCCTCCTAATGAAATAATCCCAGGTCCTTTGTGTGAGGAGAAAGGGTCACAGATTAATTTATGAAGAAGGTAAACTAGATGAATTAGATAATGGCTAACAGGATAGTGTTTCAGAATACCATTATCTTTGTACAGTATTTTTTATACATTTTATACATTTGTACCGTATATTTTATAAAGTATTTTTACAGGAATTAAATATTGAGCACTGACAATGTGCCAGGGACATATGTATTGTTTAATTTAATCCTCACAATGACTTTAATACACTTATTCTATTTTAAAGATGAGAAAAGAGATTCAGTTAAGGTTGAGTGACCTTTGTCAAGCCTTGACTAGCCTTTGTGACCCTACCTAGTAAGTGACAGAGAAAGAGAATTTAAATCCAAGCTGCCTGAATTCCATATACTGAAGAAATGGCAAGCATGAATATACTTATGCTATTTTACAAAACAATTTCTGAAAGTAGGCAAAACCAGCAGGATTAGAACCTTTACCAATGAAAGAGAATTGGATTATCCCAAGATGACCTATGTAATATTACTGATAAGCCTAGAAAAATCAAACAAACTGTAGAAAATATTTCTTTTAATACAGCAGGATAAGTTAAAGGGGGAAAAGGATTCATTCATATCTCTAAATTAAAAAGAAATCCAAGTTTAAAACAGGCAGTAGTTGAAGTAATTCTTACACCAAACAATTACAGATTTTCAATATAAAAGAAGAAATAGAAGCATGCTTCTAAAACGTGAAATTAATAAAGCAATTTAACAACCAAGATGTTTTTATACAAATAAAGATCAATACTTTTGTTAAAAGACAGAACAATGTGTCTTTTAGTTTTGTCATTTCAAGCAAAAAGAAGGTCCAATAGAAAAGCAGTCAAGGGTCAGCAGAAGAAAATGTATCTGTAGAAATGTTTCCTTTCTTTAACCAAAAAAACCAAAATACTCAACAATGCAATACAAAAATTTCAGAAATTCACTCAGGCCAACCTATAATGCTGAAGTCAGGGGTTTCAGTTACAATCCATATTTCATCCAAACAAATATTTCAAAAGAGAAGGTTCACTGAGTATTTTAATAGAAACTGTACTGTTCCAATACCACAGAAAAGAACAATGAGTCCTAAAAACCTTCCATGGTCCAACCCACAGTATCAATTTAACATCATGAAATACACATCCAGTTTCTATTGAATTATTTTTTTTAAAGATTTTATTTATTTATTTGACAGAGAGAGAGCACAAGTAGGGAGAGTGGCAGGCAGAGGGAGAGGGAGAAGCAGGCTCCCCGCTGAGCAGGGAGCCCGATGTGGGGCTCGATCCCAGGACCCTGGGATCATGACCTGAGCCAAAGGCAGCTGCTTAACTGACTGAGCCACCCAGGCACCCCTCTATTGAATTATTAAGTATGATAAGTAGGACATGGAACTGAATTGAGGAAAAGAACAGAAGTAAATTATCAGGAGACCTGAATCCTACTGGTTCTTCCTGTATGTTCATGCCCTTGAGTATGTTACTTCCTTTCTCTAGGCCTCAGTTTCCCCATCTGTAACACAAAGCACCTGGCCTGGATAATCTTTCAGTTCCTTTCAAACTTTAAAATGATATGACACGTGGGCCCCTGGGTGGCTCAGTTGGTTAAGCGACTGCCTTCGGCTCGGGTCATGACCCCGGAGTCCTGGGATCGAGTCCCACATCAGGCTCCCAGCTCAGCAGGGAGCCTGCTTCTCCCTCTGACCCTCTCCCCTCTCACGCTGCTTCTCTCTCTCTCTCTCAAATAAATAAATAAATAAAATCTTAAAAAATAAAATAAAATTTTAAAACACTGTATGACAGGATCACTTTCAAACCTCTTAATCCATACAAAATGACTGTGTGCCCCTGACAGGTATCTAATTAGAGTTTTCTCATTTCCATGCTTCTAATTTTCATTTCAATACTTAAACTAAACCCTAATAGAAATAATCCCACATTTGAACAAACTATCACACTTTACATTATAAAAATCAAACTACTCTTAAGTTTACATAACTACTAGCTTCTGCCCATTTAAAACCCAAGTCTTTCTATGAGGTCAGCCAGAAAAAATGACTATATGTACTTTTCTTTCCAACACTGAAGATTTTCTTAGCACGGGCTATTTGACATACGAATGTCAAATGGAAAAGGCAAAAAAATAACAAGGCCTGCAGAGCTAGCCCATAATAGGTCCTTAATATCTTAATGTTGACAGAACAAATGCATCTACAATGGTAAAGAATTCCCTTGTTTAGGATGTTTTTAACATCAATCTAGGAATGTTACAGATATACCTAAAGCATCAACAATGATCAGTAATATGGATGGGTGTTAAAAATCACAATAATCAAATTGTTGTTTATAACCATGCCTTTGAGTTTGATACTAGACTCATGGGAGAAAACGGTAAACTCATCCCTTTTAGCCTCTTATAGAAGCCCATTCTAGATCAGAACAACACTGACAATAATAGGCAGTAGACCAGATCTAGGCCATCCAGAGAATTTGCAATTTGGAGAAAGGGTAGAATGAAAAGGAAAAGTTTAGAGAAGCTTCCTCTTGCCAAGAATGATGGCAAAAGGAAGGGCTAATGACCTAACTCTAGGGAGCTGCCCTAGTTAGGCCCCATTAGTGTTAAAGTTATATTAAGAAGTTCTATTCAAATGTCAAAAGAAATGTTTTAGTGAGAAAAAAAATCTCAATTTTTCCAAAGAAAAATTTCTATTTATCTATAGCTAACCAGCAGTGGAAAGAGTCAATGTTCGGACACCAATATTATATATTGCTAAGCAAAAAGGATACTGGTAACAGAGTCCAGTGAAATATATCACTTGAGACTCAGACTCAAATCCTCTGAAAAGCCTACACACACCACCCTAGGTAATACCTTCTAAAACTTGAAGAAATTCTAGAGATCAAGAAAAAGTTCAACAGATTCAATCATATAAAAAAGCAAAACTTTTGTATAAGCAAAACTCACAATAAGCCAAAAGATACATATAGTAAATACCATAAATGATTAACATATTATCATACTCATTTTCTATAGCTGCCTAACAAATTGCCACAAACTTAGCAGCTTAAAACACCACCATTTAATTAGCTCACATTTCTATAGACCAGAAATAGAGACACAGTGTGACTAGGTATCACAAGGCTGAAATTAAGGTATTGGTGGACCTGAGTTCTAGCCTGAAACTTGAGAAAAATCTTCTTCCAAGCTCATTCTTGTTGACAGAATTTAATTCCTCACGAAGGTAGGACTCCGGCCCCTGTTTCCTTGCTGGCTGTCAGCCAGGAGTCACTCTCAGCAACTAGAGGCTGAGCACTTGAGTATTTCAAGTTTAGTTCCTTTCCATATGGCCTCCTCAGTCCAGCAAAGGCGTAACGAATCCTCATGTTTTTAAATTTTCTGACTTCCTCTATTATTACCAGCCAGAGAAAACTGTTTTTAAAGGGCTAATATAGAAAAAATAAGAATAACAATTAAAAAATAAAGGGCTAATGTGGTATTAACTACTGTGTAGGATCAGACCCATCCTGATAATCTCCCTTTCTTAAAGTCAATTGTACGAAATAATATAACCTAACCATGAGAGTAAAATCTATCAAATTTACAGTCCCAGTAATTACTTGGAGCATGTATACTGGGGGAGGGAATATGAAAAATACTGACCAACATCTTAGAATTCTGCCTACCACTATTAAATAAGGAAATTATACAATTAGGCGAAAAATATATTTTAAGATACTAAACATATATGAGAAAATAACATGGGCAAACAAAGCCCAGGAAGGAACAGAATTTTTTGGAAAATAATTTTTTTTAAAGATTTTATTTATTTATTTGACAGAGAGAAACACAGCGAGAGAGGGAACACAAGCAGGGGGAGTGGGAGAGGGAGAAGCAGGCTTCCCGCCAAGCAGGGAGCCCGATGCAGGGCTTGATCCCAAGACCCTGAGATCATGATCTGAGCTGAAGGCAGAGGCCTAACGACTGAGCCACCCAGGCGCCCCATTTTGGAAAATAATTTGATGAGAAAAATCAAAAGCCATACAGTTGTTAATACTCCTTGGTTTAGGCATACCATTCCTGGATACAGTCCCCCCAAAAAAATTCATAAGAAAGAAAAAGCAATGACATGAATATGCCAGCATCCTCTGGGTTTTCCTAGTACCACAGACACAACCCTAGAACAGCAATTTCCACTTTGAGCATCAAATCCAGAAACTATCATATTCATCCTTCCATTCACAGGCGCTAGAATGGTATCTGCACTCTACAAATATTTGTTGAGTGCCTACTATGTGACCATAGTGAATGAGTCATCAAGACACAGAATTGGCGGAGGGGGAAAAGATGGCAGAGGAGTAGGGGACTGGTAATTGAGATGGATATCTACCAGACTACTCTAAACACCCACGAAATCAGCCTGAGATGTAAGAAGATAGATCTGGATCTCTACAAACAGAATATTGCAAGCGGTTGGTTTCGAAGTAGGAAGCGGGAAGCCGTGATTCCGTGACTAGGAGACTAGGGAAAAACAACTCAGAATCCATGAAAATAGAATCAGAGAAATAAATGACACCATGAAGTGTTCCAATGTGAGAATAATTGGAATCCCGAAGGGAGTGGAGAGAGAGAGAGGGCGAGAAGATGTATTTGAGCAAATCGTAGCTGAGAACTTCCCTAATCTGGGGAATGAAACAAACATTTGCATCCTAGAGGCAGAGAGGACCCCTCCCAAGATCAAGGAAAACAGGCCAACACCCCGGCATGTAATAGTAAAACTCGCAAATCTTAGAACCAAGGAAACCATCTTAAGGCCAGTTAGGGGGAAGAGATTCCTTATGTACAGAGAGAGGAACATCAGAATAACGTCAGACCTATCCACAGAGACCTGGCAAGCCAGAAAGGCCTGGCAAGACATATTCAGGGTACTGTTTGAAAAACATGCAGCCAAGAATACTTTATCCATCAAGGCTGTCACTTAGAATGGATGGAGAGATGCAGAGCTTCTAAGACCGGCAGAAACTGAAAGAATATGTGACCACTAAGCCAGCCCTGCAAGAAATATTAAGGGGGGTTCTATAAATGGAGAATGACCCCAAGAGTGATATACAACAGAAATTTACAGGGACAATCTATAA
>NW_022590633.1:0-11527 GCF_004348235.1 Phoca vitulina | reverse complement strand
CATTTTCATTGGTTTCCATGAATTTTTTTAATTCTTCTTTAATTTCCTGGTTGACCCATTCATTCTTCAGTAGGATGCTCTTTAGCCTCCATGTATTTGAGTTCTTTCCGACTTTCCTCTTGTGATTGAGTTCTAGTTTCAAAGCATTGTGGTCTGAAAATAGGCAGGGGATGATCCCAATCTTCTGGTACCGGTTGAGACCTGATTTATGACCTAGGATGTGATCTATTCTGGAGAATGTTCCATGGGCACTAGAGAAGAATGTGTATTCCGTTGCTTTGGGATGGAATGTTCTGAATATGTCTGTGAAGTCCATTTGGTCCAGTGTGTCATTTAAAGTCTTTATTTCCTTGTTGATCTTTTGCTTAGACGATCTGTCCATTTCAGTGAGGGGGGTGTTAAAGTCCCCCACTATTATTGTATTGTTGTCGATGTGTTTCTTTGCTTTTGTTATTAATTGCCTTATATAATTGGCTGCTCCCATGTTAGGGGCATAGATATTTACAATTGTTAGATCTTCTTGTTGGATAGACCCTTTAAGTAGGATATAGTGTCCTTCCTCATCTCTTATTACAGTCTTTGGTTTAAAATCTAATTTGTCTGATATAAGGATTGCCACCCCAGCTTTCTTTTGGTGTCCATTAGCATGGTAAATGGTTTTCCACCCCCTCACTTTCAATCTGGGGGTGTCTTTGGGTCTAAAATGAGTCTCTTGCAGACAGCATATCGATGGGTCTTGTTTTTTAATCCAATCTGATAGCCTGTGTCTTTTGATTGGGGCATTTAGCCCATTTACATTCAGGGTAACTATTGAAAGATAGGAGTTCAGTGCCATTGTATTGCCTGTAAAGTGACTGTTACTGTATATTGTTTGTGTTCCTTTCTGGTCTATGTTGCTTTTAGGCTCTCTCTTTGCTTAGAGGACCCCTTTCAATATTTGTTGTAGGGCTGGTTTCGTGTTTGCAAATTCCTTTAGTTTTTGTTTGTCCTGGAAGCTTTTTATCTCTCCTTCAATTTTCAATGACAGCCTAGCTGGATATAGTATTCTTGGCTGCATATTTTTCTCATTTAGTGCTCTGAATATGTCCTGCCAGTCCTTTCTGGCCTGCCAGGTCTCTGTGGATAAGTCTGTTGCCAATCTAATGTTTCTACCATTGTAGGTTACATATCTCTTCTCCCGAGCTGCTTTCAGGATTTTCTCTTTGTCTCTGAGACTCGTAAGTTTTACTATTAGATGTCGGGGTGTTGACCTATTTTTATTGATTTTGAGAGGGGTTCTCTGTGCTTCCTGGATTTTGATGCCTGTTTCCTTCCCCAAATTAGGGAAGTTCTCTGCTATAATTTGCTCTATTATACCTTCTGCACCTCTCTCTCTTTCTTCTTCTTCTGGGATCCCAATTATTCTAATGTTGTTTCGTCTTATGGTATCGTTTATCTCTCGAATTCTGCCCTCGTGATCCAGTAGTTGTTTATCTCTCTTTTTCTCAGCTTCTTTATTTTCCATCATTTGGTCTTCTATCTCACTGATTCTTTCCTCTGCCTCATTTATCCTAGCAGTTAGCGCCCCCATATTTGATTGCACCTCATTAATAGCCTTTTTGATTTCTACTTGGTTCGATTTTAGTTCTTTTACTTCTCCAGAAAGGGTTTCTCTAATAACTTCCATGTTTTTTTCAAGCCCAGCTAGTATCTTTAAAGTGATGATTCTGAACTCTAGATCTGACATCGTACTAATGTCCGTATTGAGTAGGTCCCTGGCAGTCGGTACTACCTCTTGTTCTTTTTGTTGAGGTGATTTTTTCCGTCTTGTCATTTTGTGCAGAGGAGAATAGATTAATGAGAGAACAAAATGCTAGCAGGGTAACAATGTCCCCAGAAAATATACTCTAAACAAATCAGAAAAGACCTGAAGCAGTGGGAAAAGAAAGGGAAAGAGAGAAAAAGGAAAAGGAAAGAAAAAAAGAAAAAAGAAAAAGATAAAGATAAAAACAAACAAAAGCAGAACAAAACAAAACAAAACAAAAACAGAATGTGATCAAATATGATCAGGCTGGATTATAGATCAGTGCCACACACTAGATTTTGGGTGTATTTTGGTCTGTTAAAAGAAAGTCCCTCCCAAAATTTTAAAGAAAGAAAAACTTATATATGTACAAAAATAAGGGTTGATATGATGAAGGGATGGAATATGACTGTAAAGATGGAAATTATAAAAAATTTTAAAAAAGGATTTGATAAGTTGTTTGAAAAAAGAAAGAAGAGGATTAAAAAAAAAAGAAAGAAAGAAAAAAGGGAGAGAATGTGATCAGGCAGGGGAGTAGAAAAAAACCATACACTAGAGATTTAGAGTATATTTTGATCTGTTAGAAGAAACTATCTCAAGATTTTAAAGAGAGAACAACTTATATATATATGCCAAAAATACGGGTAACTACTATGAAGGGATAGAATATGACTTTAAAAATGAAAAATAAAAATGTTTTTTTTTTTTAAAAAAGGGATTGATAAGATGTTGGTTGAAAAAGGGAAAAAGAAAAATTCAAAAAAAAAGAAAAAAGGAAAAAAGAAAAAAAGACAGTTAAAAAAAATAATTAACTTTGAAAGACTAAAGAATCATGGTAAAAAAGCCATGAATTCTATGTGCAGTGTTCCCCTAGCGCTGGAATTCTGCCGTTCTCATTGATCGGTAAACTTGGTCTTGGCTGGCTGTTCTTGCTGATCTTCTGGGGGAGGGGCCTGTTGCCGTGGTTCCCAAATGTCTTTGCCGGAGGCAAAATTGCCCCGCCCTTGCCGGTCCGGGCTAAGTAATCTGCTCGGGTTTGCTCTCCGGAGCTTTTGTTCCCTGCGAGCTTTCCGTACAGCTTTGGAGGTGGAGAGTGAAAATGGCGGCCTCCCAGTCTCCGCCCTGGAGGAGCCGAGAACTCAGGCCCCGCTCCTCAGTGAGCCCCCAGAGAAAAGCAGTCAGTCACTCCCGTCTCCCCGGTCTCCGGCCGCACTCCGCGCTCACCCGGCCTGTGACCGCGCCTTTCTATCTGGCACCCGACCTCGGGTGGAGTCTCCAAACCCAGCAGATCCCCACGGTGCACTCCCGCACCTCTCCTCCCGGGGGAAGAAGGTGAGTCTCCCCGGATCTGCCGCTTGTTGGGTCCCTGCTGGAGGAGCAGTGGCCCGACTGTGCCGCGGATCACGGTTTATGGCAACCCCGAGCTGAGAGCCCGCGCCTGGGCTCCGTCTCTGCAGCCGGCTTCCCTGCTCCGATACCTGGGAGCTCTGCCGCACTCAGGCACCCCCGGTCTTTCTGTGACCCTGAGGGTCCTGAGACCACACTGTCCCGCGAGGGTTCCACCCCCCCCCTTCGCCACCAGAGTGACGTCCCTCAGCGGAGCAGACTTCTAAGAGTTCCGACTTTGTGCTCCGTGGCTCTATCAATTGCCAGAAGCGGCCGACGGAGGCCCCTCCCCCGCCGTCTATCCTCCCGAATATCGCCTCGGATTCACTTCTCCGCACGTACTACCTTCCAGAAAGTGGTCGCTTTTCTGTTCAGAGAGTTGTTGCTCTTCTTTTCTTTGATCTCCTGTTGAGTTTGTAGGTGTTCAGAATGGTTTGATCCCTATCCAGCTGAATTCCTGAGAGGAGACGAAATCCAGGTCTCCTACTCCTCCGCCATCTTGCTCCGCCCCCTCCACAATAAGTGTACTCTTAATACACTTACCGATTTTACCCATCCTCCCATCAACCTCCCCTCTGGCAACCACCTGTTTGTTCTCTATATTTTAGAGTCTGTTTTTTATATTTGTCTTTTTTTTCTTTGTTCACTTGTTTTGTTTCTTATATTCCACATATGAGTGAAATCATATGGAACCTGTCTTTCTTTGACTTATTTAAAAATGACTAGATATCTAAATGTGAGACATGAAACCATAAAATTCCTAGAAGAATTACAGATGGTAATCTCTTTGACATCAGTCATAGGAACATTTTTCTAGCGATGTCTCCTAGATATGGCAAGGGAAACAAGAGCAAAATTAAACTGTTGGGACTACACCAAAATAAAAGGCTTTTGCACAGCAAAGGAAACCATCAACAAAACAAAAAGACAACCCACCAAATGAGAGAATATATTTGCAAATGGCATATCTGATAAAGGGTTAGTATCCAAAATATATAAAGTACTTATACAACTCAACACCAAAAGAAAAAAAACCAAATAATCCAATTAAAAACTGGACAGAAGACATGAACAGACACTTCTCAAAGAAGATATACAGATGACGAACAGACACATGAAATGATGCTCAACATCAGCTCATCGTCAGAGAAATGCAAGTCAAAAGTACAATGAGATATCACCTCACACCTGTCAGAAGGGCTAAAATCAACAACACAAGAAACAACAGTTGTTGGCAAGGATGTGGAGAAAAAGGAACCCTCATGTACTATTGGTGGAAATGCAACTGGTGCAGTCACTGTGGAAGACAGTATGGGAGTTCCTCAAAAAATTAAAAATAGAAATACCCTATGATAGTGCAATAGCACTACTGGATATTTACCGAAGAATACGAAAACACTAACTTGAAAGGATATAGGTACCCCAATGTTTATTGCAGCATTATTAACAATAGCCAAATTATGGAAGCAGCCTAAGTGTCCATCGATAGATGGATGGTTAAAGAAAAAGTGGCATATATATACGTATATATATATATATATATATATATATATATATATATATATATACACACATATATATATACACATACATATATATACATATATATACATACATATATATATATACATATATATATATATGTATATATAATTCAGCCATATAAAAGAATGAAATCTTCCCATTCGCAACAACATAGGTGGAGCTAGAGGGTATAATGCTAAGTGAAATAAGTCAGTCAGAGAAAGATTTCACTCATATGTGGAATTTAAAAAACAAAACAAATGAACAAAGGAAAAAAGAGAGAGGAAAACCAAGAAACAGACTCTTAACTACAGGGAAAACACTAATGGTTACCAGCGGGGAGGCAGGTGGGAGTATGGGTGAAATATGTGAAGGGGATTAAGAGTACACCATCATGATGAGCACTAGGTAATGTATAGAATTGTTGAATCCACTATATTGTACACTAGAAACTAATATAACACTATAAGTTAACTACACTGGAAAAAAATTAAAAACTTAATATAAAAAATAAAAATTAAAGATGGGCAGAGGACATGAACATTTTTTCCAAAGAGGACATATAGATGGCCAACAGGCACATGAAAATGTGCTCAACATCACTAATCATCAGGGAAATGCTAATCAAAACCACAATGAGATATCACCTCACACTTGTCAGAACAGCTAAAATCAAACACAGGAAACAAGTGTTGGCAAGGATGTGGAGAGAAAAGGGAACCCTTGTGCACTGTTGGTGGGAATGTAAACTGGTGCAGCCATTGTGGAAAACAGTATGGATGTTCCTCAAAAAATTAAAAATAGAGCTACCATATGATCCAGTAATTCCACTACTGGATATTTACCCACATAAAGATAAAATTTTTAATTATCCCAGAAGAAAATAATTTCCTAATGTGGCCAAAAAATATTAGCTAATAAAAACACTAGTCCTTTTGGATTCTTTTTCAAATAACTCTTAATGACAAGAATAGGACATTGTTTGTTGGAACTATTCTTGGGGTAACTGTGCTCATTGTAATTCAAGAGTTAGCCAGTACACTGCTAGTAATCTTTGCCTCCTAACATAGACTTGTGGAACAGGATCTTCACCCTTTGGGTGGAAAATACATATTTCCTAAATTAGACAAAAATCTTTGTAGCTTAATTTTCATCACTATGTATTTACTAACTTTCCAACCCATTCCCTGATTTATTGATAATAAATAAATAATTGGCAACACCATGTAAATACTTCTCTGAAAGCCTGGCATGGATGTTTGTGTTTCTACAGCAGGTGGACACCTTCATACTCTTCTAGGCTTGCCAGCTCCTAGGCAATGGTGAAAAAGTAGAAATCCTTGTTTGTATATGAGCCACATGATCATACTTCATTGAGACAGGAATATCCTTAATTAGGATTTGTTGAAGTTTCCTATAGATATCTGTAAATTATTGGACTACCTGTCAAGAAAGGAGAAAAATAACCAAATATTCTGCCATTTTCAACATTAGAAAGAAAACAACGGTAGTGGTAATAAAGTTCTACATTATGACTTAAAAGTTGGCCCAGAATGAAACCTCCATACACATGCAATATATGCAGGGAATTGGTCACTGCCTTTGATAATCTATCATGTAAAACAGAGTATAACACTGACTTTACTGTTATCAATTTCCAGCTACATCTCAGTGAGGTTTCTGGAGTTTGGAGGAATTCCAAGACTGCCAAATCCAAGTCCATAAAAACTACAGTGGCTCACATTCTTATTTGTTTTAAAAAATAAAAATTAATGCACTACATTCCTTATTACATAACAATGCTTGTTTGATAAAGAAGTTTGAAAGACTATATAATCAATTGAAACAAATTAATCTGTCTCTGCTCTATCATGAGTTAACCACTATGACCACTTTAATGTGTATTACAGGCTTTTTTCCAAACCATATGCATCTCTATTTTTTAAAAACTGAGTTTATAATATAGAATTTTTTATTTTGCATAGATTACTTAACACTGTATTTTAAATATTTCCCCATTTCCCCATTCATTATATTTCTATAAATGTTCATTGTAAAGCCAAAATAATTATTCATGAAGACCTGTGCCATAGTTTTATCTGCCATAATTTATTACTATAACATGGAGCATGTTTTATTGATTAAATTTTTTATTTTGAATAATTGTAGACCCACATGAAGTTTTAACAAGAAATACAGAGAGATCTTGTGTACCACTTACACAATTTAGTCAAATGGTAACTTGACTAAACCAGAAGATTAACACTGGTACAGTCCAGATACAGAACATTACCATAATCACAAAGATCCCACATGTTGTCCTGTTATAGCCACACCTACTTCCCTTCCATCCTCCATGCCCACACCCAACCCTCACCTTAACCCCTGGAAAATACAAACTTGTTCTTCATTTTTATAATTTTTTTTCCATTTCTAATTGCTTATACAAGGAGATCAACATACAGCAGTATGAAATGAGAAGAAATCTACTGGCATGCTCCCTAGAGTAATTAATGAAAATTACGTTTTAAAAAAATTAAAGTCTCTGGCTCAAATATTAGGGGCAAACCGCAAATGATGAAATATCTATTCAAGAAAATCTATAAAAGTTCAGTAAAGGGACACCTGGGCGACTCAGATGGTTAAATGTCTGCCTTCGGCTAGGTTCATGATCCCAGGTCCTGGGATCGAGCCCCGCATCAGGCTCAGTGGGGAGTCTGCTTCTCCCTCTGCCACTCTCCTTGCTCATTCTATCTTTCACTCTCTCTCTCAAATAAATAAATAAAATTTAAAAAAAAATAAAGTTCAGTAAGAAAGATGAGAGTCTGTGGTATTTCAAAACAGATTGTATCACTCTGCATTTCCAGCTTAGCAAAGCAGAGGCTCCACTCCAGATTATTGCAGCCAAGAACAAAGGGCTCTGTCTCCCCCAAAATCCAAGTTATTGGCTTTCTTCCCAGGAGAAGCAGGACTTCAACATAACTCATCCTGTCTTCAGCTATCTGTTGCTGAGGCAAAGTTCCAAATGAGTGCAGTCTAGAGGTAGGAAGTCTCATCTTCTGCCCAAACACCATTTGTGGAATGGCGGATCTACATTGAGTGTGGCATGCTGAAAACACTGGACCCCCCCAGCCCTTTCCTTGACTAATGTTGTGGTGATTCCATGCCAGGATAATCAGGCCAAGAGAGCTTTAAACTGTTGGCCACTCCTGGCACCATGTGCTCTGCCCTTAGAATGGAAGTGTTCACTCAGAGAGAAGCTTACCATTGTCCCCACACATAGCTTCCTGGTCCTAGCTCAAATATTTTGCCTGGGGTGAGAAACAAGCCATAAAATAGATAGCTCCTAGTATAGTCCTTAAGAAAGTGACTTCAAAAGGGTTGGTCCAAGAAGGTGGAGGAGTGGGAGACCCAAATTTTGTCTGGTCCCAGGAATTCAGCTAGATAGCTATCAAACCATTCTGAACAGCTATGAACTCAACAGATCAAAGAAAAGAATAGCAGCAACTCTATGAACAGAAAAGCGACCACTTTCTGGAAGATAGGACATGGAGAGACATGAATCCGAGGCAATATTTGGGAAGATAGACCATGGGGAAAGGGAGCCTCCATCAGCCAGCTACCAGCAATTGATAGAGCAGCAGAGTACAAAATCGGAACTTTGAGAAGTCTGCTCCACAGAGGGACGTCGCTCCAGTGGCTAAGCGGGGAGTGGAACCCTCACTGGGACAGTGTGGTCTCAGGACCCTCGGGGTCACAGGAAGACTGGGGTGCCTGAGTGTGGCAGAGCTCCCAGATATCAGAGAAGGGAAGCTGGCTGCAAAGAGTGAGCCCTGGAGTAGGCTCTCAGCTCAGGTTTGCCATAAACCATGATCCACAGCACAAGCAGCAGAACCAGGGAGACTCCCCTTCCTCTGGGAGTGCACCACAGGAATCTGCTGGGTTTGGAGACTCCAAATGGGGTCATATGCAAGAGATAGAAACTGCACAGTCACAGGCCAGATGAGCACGGAGTGCAGCCAGAGAAAAGGGAGACAGGAGTGATTGACTGCTTTTCTCTGAGGGTTCACTAAGGAGTGGGACACTGAGCTCCTGGCTCCTCTGGGACCAGAGATTTGGAGGCTATATTTTCATTCTCATACTCTAAAGCTGTGCGCAAAGCCTTCGGGGAACAAAAGCTACCAAGAGCAAACCCCAGCAGGTTACTGAGGCTGGCCCCCTGGCAAGGGCGGTGCAATCCCGCCTCTGGAAAAGACATTTGAGAATCGCTGCAACAGGCCCCTCCCCCAGAAGATCAGTAAGAACAGCCAGCCAAGACCAATTTTACAAATCAGTGAGAACTGCCAACTCCAGTGTTATGGGAATAAAGCACATAGAATTCATGGCTCTTTTCCCATGATTCTTAGTCTTGCAAAGTTAATTTTTAAAATTTTCTTTATTTTTTTCTTTTTATATTTCTTCTTTTTTTAAATTTTTCTTCTTTCCTTTTTCAGCCAATTTCTTATCAATAACTTTAAAAAATCTTTTCTAATTTTCATTTTTACAGTCATATTCTCTCCCTTCATTGTTTTTAACCTTATTTTTTGTATATATATGTTTTTCTTTCTTTAAAATTTGGGGATGCTGTTTCTTCTAACAGACCAAAATATACCCTAAGTCTAGTTTTTGTGTTGGTTCTATTCACCCGCCTGATCACATTCTCTCTAATTTTTTTTTTTTTACTTTTTCTTCTTTCCTTTTTCAACTTTCTTATCAACTCCTTTTTAAAAATATTTTTAATTTTCATTTTTACAATCATATTCTATCCCTTCATTGTATTTACCCTTATTTTGTATATACAAGTTTTTTTCCTTTAAAATTTTGGGAGGCAGTTACTTCTAACAGACCAAAATACACCCAAAATCTAGTGTGTGGCTCTGTTCTATTCACCAGCCTGATCACATTCTCCACCCTCACACCTCCGGTTTTGGGTCTCTTCTGATTTGCTAAGTGTATATTTTTCTGGGGTCGTTGTTAGCCTGTTAGCATTTTGTTCTCTCGTTCATCTATTCTTCTCTGGACAAAATGAAAAACAGAAAAATTCACCTCAAAAAAAAAAAAAAAAAAAGAGGCAGTACTGACTGCCAGGAACCTAATCAATATGGACATTAGTAAGATGTCAGAACTACAGTTCAGAATAAGGATTGTAAAGATACTAGCTGGGCTTTAAAAAGCATAGAAAATACTAGAGAACCCCTTTCTGGAGAAATAAACGCTAACCAAGTCAAAATCAAAAAGGCTATTAATGAGGTGCAGTCAAAAGTGGAGGCTCTAACAGCTAGGATAAAGGAGGCAGAAGAAAGAATCAGTGATATAGAAGACCAAATAATGGAGAAGAGGAAAGCTGAGAAAAAGAGAGATAAATAACTACTGGATCACGAGAGCAGAATTCGAGAGATAAGTGAAACAATATTAGAATAATTGGGATCCCAGAAGAAGAAGAAGAAAGAGAGAGAGGGGCAGAAGGTATATTGGAGAAAATTACAGTGGAGAACGTCCCTGATTAGGGGAAGGAAACAGGCAACAAAATCCAGGAGGCACAGAGAACCCCCCTCAAAATCAATAAAAATAGGTCAGCACCCTGACATCTAATAGTAAAACAAATCTCAGAGACAAAGAGAAAATCCTGAAAGCAGCTCAGGACAACAGCTCCGCAACCTACAAGGGTAGAAACATTAGATGGCAGCAGACCTATCAATAGAGACCTGGCAGGCCAGAAAGGACTGGCATGATATATTCAGGGTAGTAAACAAGAAAAAAATGCAGCCAACAATACTATATCTAGCTAGGCTGTTGAAAATAGAAGGAGAGATAAAAGGCTTCCCGGATGCACAGAAACTAAAAGAATTTGCGATCACCAAACCAGCCCTACAAGAAATATTGAAAGGGGTCCACTAAGCAAATTGAGAGCCTAAAAGTAACATAGACCAGAAAGGAACAGAAACAATATACAGTAACAGTCACCTTACAAACAATACAATGGCACTAAATTCATATCTTTTAATAGGTACCCTGAATGTAAATGGCCTAAATGCCCCAATTAAAAGAAACAAAGTATCAGATTGGATTTTAAAAAAAACAAGACCCATCTATATGCTAACTGCAAGAGACTCATTTTAGACCCAGAGACACCTCCAGATTTAAAGTGAGAGAGTGGAAAACTATTTACCATGCTAATGGACATCAAAAGAAAGCTGAAGGGGCAATTCTTATATCAGACAAATTAGATTTTAAACCAAATACTATAATAAGAGATGAGGAAGGACACTATGTCCTACTTAAAGGGTCTATCCAACAAGAAGATCTAACAATTGTAAATATTTATGCCCCTAACATTGGGAGCAACGAATTATATAAGGCAATTAATAACAAAAGCAAAGAAACACATTGACAACCATACAATAATAGTAGGGGACTTTAACATCCCCCTCACTGAAATGGACAGATCATCTAAGCAAAAGATCAACAAGGAAATAAAGACTTTAAATGACACACTGGACCAAATGGACTTCACAGATATATTCAGAATACACATTCTTCTCTAGTGCCCATGGAACATTCCCAGAATATATCACATCCTGGGTCACAAATCAGGTCTCAACTGGTACCAAAAGATTGGGATCATTCCCTGCATATTTTCAGACCACAATGCTTTGAAACTAGAACTCAATCACAAGAGGAAATTTGGAAAGAACTTGAATACATGGAGGCTAAAGAGCATCCTACTAAAGAATGAATGGGTCAACCGGGAAATTAAAGAAGAATTAAAAAAATTCATGGAAACCAATGAAAATG
>NW_022590632.1:0-11537 GCF_004348235.1 Phoca vitulina | reverse complement strand
CCCCCCCCCCCCCCCCCCCCCCCCCCCCCCCCCCCCCCCCCCGCCCCAGCTTACAGGAGCACAATGAGAAACAAAGCCCGGTTTCAGAAGCACATCTGCTTTGCCCCTTTAAGAGGGAGGGAGGGAGGGAGGAAGAGAAAGGAAGGGGGGCGGGGAACGGGCATGTTTCTGACCATGTACCGGGCACTTTTGCCAACAAATCTCATTTCATTCCCACAACAAGTCAATGCAGCAGATAATGTGTCTCCTTTGAGAGCTGACGGATCTGAATCTCAGCGATATTAGGTTCCATGGGGGGACTCGGGTCTTTGTGACCCCCAAAGCCATACCCTCTCACTTCTAATACACCATGCTGATCCCAAGGAAGCCCCCTGAGGAGCTCAAGGCTCAACCTGACTGGATTCTGGGTCTTTGCCAAAGCAGCCAGATCTACGCATCAGGGCCACTGTCTCTGGAGGCTCTGGGAGAACAGCCAGGGGGCAAGCTCCACCCGTCAGGGAAGGGCCTGCTGAGTAGGGTGCCGAGTTTAAGGTGACGAGTATGTGTGAGTGTGTGGCTGACTGCCCCTTCTCGGGGAGGGATGGGGCTGTGGCACCGTGGGCTGTCTCAGTGAGCCCCGGGGCTGCCCATTCTGCTTCGGGGGGGGCCAGATAAGGTCTCTAGCACCCCCAGAATTTCTCATGCCATCACAGGTAGGGATAGGCGAGCCCAGATTGTGTCGTGGCCCATCAGAGCAGCTGGGGGAAAATAAGAGTAGGGTGAGCCTTGCCTCACACCCCCGCAGTCACAAGCCCTGTGAGTCTAGGGGAAAGAACCCAGCATTCCAGTCCGGCCCTGCCACGGACTCCATCTGGAACCTTGCATGAGTCCCATTCCTATTCAGGCCACAGCTTCCTCATCTGTCTAGTCACTGTGGGGTCCCTGGTGCCCAGCGCAAGGCTGGGTACACAGTAGGATCTCAAACCTAGCTTGATACATAGCTTGAGTGAATAAATGGGCTGCTGGATTAAAAAAAACAAAAAACAAAACACCCTGTTGCCAAGGGGTGGAGGAAGGCAGAGAACATCTTGCTGCCTGTGAAGCAGGCCCCACTGTTCCTTCCCATCATTCATTCTGTGAGGAACTGGCAGCTCAAGGTCCCTCACTTGAGTTCGACTGTGAACTCCAGTGGTTTGACACCCAGAACTCTTAACCTCCACCCTCCACTCACACCCACCCTGGTGGAATTAGAATCTCCAGGAATTGCTGTTTCTAAAAAGCTCCCTAGACAGTGCTAATGCCTAGCCTCCTGCAGAAAAGAGCCTTGGGGACAACTATCCCCAGCGACATTTAATGGCCAGTTTGGTTTTGAGCCTTCCCTTAGAGCTCCCCGGAGCAGAAACCAGCCTGGAGATCCCGTACTAGCCCACAGTAAGTGATCAAGAAATATTTGTGCAACAGTCCCCCCAGCATGTGCCATGGTCTGGTGTGAGCTCGCCCCTCCTGGACACCTGCTCAGATTGCATTTTTTTTTAAAGATTTTATTTATTTGAGAGAGAGAGACAGAGAGAGAGCACAAGCAAGAGGAGCGGTGGGCAGAGGGAGAAGGAGAAGCAGGCTCCCCGCTGAGCAGGGAGCCCGCTGCGGGGCTGGATCCCAGGACCCCGGGATCATGACCTGAGCCAAAGGGAGGCACTCAACCCATTGAGCCACCCAGGTGCCCTCAGATTGCACCTTTTGAAAGAGATGTGCCATAGGATGGATGCAGAATTCCGGCCCTGAGAAACCAGATCATTGGAGCCTAAGCCTTTAAACTTGACCACCAGAACTGACTCCTGTGGAGCCTTGGCCTCTCCCCAGGGATAAGGACAGGCATTAAGGAGGCAAGAGATTACCCCCTAAATGGGGCTGGGAGGATCCACTTTTGGCTAGCACTTCCTGCATCCTGACCAGAGGAGAGAAAGCTCCGCAGGCCACTTCTCCCCAGGGACTCAATAGACACAGAAACACAAAGCTCAGGGCTCTTAGTTGCCATGGTAACGGTGGGACCTACTTGGAAGAAAACAATCTCTTGAAAAGCTCAGGAGGGTGGATATTTCCTCTGACAGAGGGCGGGCTCTGACCTGCTCCTTACATCCCCTCTCCCCTTCCTGCCTGCCACCCAAAGGGGTGCAGCGGGGGCCCCTCACCTCAGCGACTCCCCTGGGAGAGGGGTGCCAGAAAGTAGGGCCCTGGCTTTTTATTTTGCTCTTGCTGTGGGCTGTTAATAGGAGAAAGAGGCTCAAGGGGAAGGTGTTAGAGTGTGAATTCATGGCAATTGTCCTCTGGCCTAAGGAAGCCCTGCTTCATGAGACCCCCACCCCCCACACAAACCAAACTTGAAGAGGGCAAGTGCCCCGCCGCAATTGCCATCCTACCTCTTCCTCACCACTTAACCATGGACACAAGAACCACAGAGAATGTCCCGAAGTTCCGGACTTCTCCCCCACAGTGCCGCCTTTCCTCATCTCTCACCGGAACTACTGAGGTAGACTCCCTGCCGGGTCTGACCAGCTTCTAGTAGTCTCTACCCCTTCTAATCAATCCACCTTCCCATACGCTTGAGGGGTGGGTGGGCATGGTCCTTTGAACACACAAATCTGGTCCTGTTGCTCCTATTCAAAAACTTTTCAAGGGCTCTCCTTCCTCTACTGGAAGACTTGGGGATCTGATTCTGGCATTCTTCACTGTCTGGTCATAAACTACCTATGCCATCTCATCCGTCCACGCCATCATTCTTCCCTCTTCCATTCAGTCCAAACCCCAGACAGCCTGAATTACACTCCCTTCTTTCCTTGCGTACCAGGTCCTTTCATGCCTCTGGGCCTTTGCACACCCTATACTCGCTGCTTTAAGAATTCATCAGCATTCCTGGCCCCACTCCAGCTGGCAATCTTCTCAGCTCAAAGCTCACTTCCTCCACAAAGCTGCCTTCGCTTCCCAGACCAATTCTTACCCTTCTGAGCCCTCCCTTGCTTCCCTGCTCCCAACCCCTCTGTGAAGCCCGAGTTCCACCTGGGAGTGGAGGCTGGTTCAGGATTCCAAATGAATTTGTTGCTGCGAGGCTGCTTGCTGTTTAGTGTGAGAACATGCGCTTGTCCCCCTTTGCAAGTGAGGGCTGCACCGGCAGTAGGCTTTGGAAGGAGTACTGGCCTCCTAAGGTCTGGCTGAGGGCTGATGGCAGGCAAGCACTGTGTTCCCACACAGCCCAATCAAGCTGGAGGTGTGGACAGCTGAAATGAGTTGGGTAAGAAAGAGAAAGCAAGAGTTTGCAGAGCTGATTGTTCATTCCCAACCCACCACCTGTCAGTGGCCTCCATCTCTTTGGGGGACCATCACTCCCTCTCAGCGGTGTGGTGGAGAGGAACCTCCACGGGGCTTGAGAATCCCACAGACCTGGCTTTGAACCCTGGCTCTGCCACTTCCTTGTTGGATACCCTTAGGTTGGTTACTTCACTTCTCTAAGCCCCATTTCAATTTCTAAAAGTAGGGACGCCTGGGTGGGCTCAGTCTGGTAAGCGTCTGCCTTGGGCTCAGGCCACGATCCCAGAGTCCTGGGATCGAGCCCCGCATCGGGCTCCCTGCTCAGTGGGGGGCCTGCATCTCGCTCTCCCTCTGCCGCTCCCCCTGCCTGTGCTCTCCTGCTCTCTCTCTGTCAAATAAATAAATAAAATCTTTAAAAAAAAATAGTATACATTGGCAAAATAATTGATACGAACCAACAGCAATAAAAATAGCTAATACTTATTAGCACTTACTATTTCTTGGGCTTTACATTTATTAACTCACTGAATGATTACAACCACCATATAAAGTAGGTAGCATTCTTAGTCCCCATTTTGCAGGTTAAGAAATGGCATGGATTTGGCGGCGCCTGGGTGGCTTAGTCGGTTAAGCCTCTGCCTTCAGCCCGGGTCATCATCCCAGGGGCCTGGGATCGAGCCTGAGTCAGGCTCCCTGCTCAGCGGGGAGTCAGCTTGTCCTTCTGCCTCTGCCCCTTCCCCCCCACCCTCCCCCCGCTCATGCGTGTGCTCTGTCTCTCAAATAAAAAAATAAAATCTTTAAAAAAAAAAGAAATGGCATGGATAGTTTAACTTGCTCAATGTCATGGCACTAGCCTGCAAGTGCTTTGAGCCCTCCAGTAATACAAGGAAAATTCTGTGGATCAGAAATGGGGCCAGTGGAGCAGGAAAGCACCAAGATCCAGAGCCGGGGTCTTAATCTCTTTTCGGTCAAAGATCCCTCTCAGCAGTTTGGCGAAGCCACTTCTCAGAATAATGTGTTTGGGTGCATAAAATAAAATACATGGAATTACAAAGGAAACCACTCCTATTGAGACAGTTCTAAAATATCTTTAAGAAATTGTGGGTAGTTGTAGCACTACTTTAATAATGCACCAAATCGCCAGAGTTAGCGGCACATCTAGAGGTAGAAGTCTCGAAGCGATGATGAGCATAAGTAACTTTTTGTGAGATACGACTGTAATGTGATATGAAAATGTTTGTGATTTCTATTGGGGCTAAAGTAACAGATACTGCTAATACTATTCTGGCTTGCTGCCAACACTCCGAATTTGGGGAAACGCTAAATTTCTGTTAGAGCTCAGTGGGGAAAAAAAAGGAACAGAGAGTTTTCCCATCCAAGTTCATGGATCCCCCTAAATTCTCTCCACACGGCCCTTTGAGGTGCACAGAGCTCAAGTGAAGGAGCCCGGCCCTGGGGTGTGAGAGAAAAGACAATGGCTGGTACTGTCAGCTGTGAGGAGAAGCTGGGGGCTGGCAGAAAGACAAGTGTGTGGTTTCTCTTTCAAGAACTGTTTACAGAAATCATGAAGTCTGGCAGCTCCGTCTTCCTCTTGGTCCTGAGTCAGCAGCCCAGGGTGGGGCCGAGGCTGCCACACTGGGTTTGAGTTTTAAGCTCACCACACACCCATCCCTAAGAGTTGATTTGTTGCCGCTTCCTTACCAATGAAATCTTGGTGGGTTTCGCTCCATTTTACAATTTGGACCTGCCTGCACACACAGATAGCTCATTAGTCTGGAAATAATCTTGCAGTGGACATTTTGTTGGCTCCAAGACAGTTTCTGAGCTCATGGATTCTTCTACCCTAGCATCCCAGCCAGGCTTTGAGGTTCACAGAGGGAAGGGGAGAGATTGCTAACTGTGCCACGAATCCCAGAACAATGGTCAGAATCGACACTTTCCCAGAATCCCGAATGCTTTTCCCCTGAATTCCTGACTTTGCCACCCGTCAGCCGAGTCCTTGCCAACCAGGGCGGCACAGTCCTGGGCGCTGTGGCCAAGGACACAAATGGTCAAAACAGCAGTAGGCCTCTGCTTTTCTAACTTGCTTCTATTCCCATTCAAGACTCAACGAGAGCACTGTTCATAAGAAACAGGCCCCAAGCCTACTCACAAAGCCTTGCTTGCTGGTCTGCTGCCTTCTTCTCTTCCTTGGGCCCTGATATTTACTCAGAAATGAGCAATACTTGGCCAATGGTCCTGTGCTAAAAAGGCTGCAGCTCATTTTCCAAAGTGAGAGGGTAAAATTGTGATAGCCTTATGAACTACAGCCACTGGCTAATAAAGAAGCTGGTTCAGAATGAATCTACCTCAAAAGAAAAAAAAAAAAAAGAATGAATCTACCTCAGTTATTCAAGGGAACAGAACAGTATACTTTGGGGGCAGGGGGCAGGCTGAGAGCTCCATATGCTGGAATGTGAAGAAGACTTAAATTTACTATAAAAGAAATATGTGTATGTTCTTAGGTTGGTCAAGGCTCCCAAACACAGGCAGAAGGAGACTGAGGACCAAATGAAGATACAAAAGATCTTTGGTTAGCCAGATTGACTAAGAATAAGGGAGAGAAGACCTCAATTACTAAAATCAGAAATGAGAGAGGGGACATTACAATCAAACTGGAAATCTAAAGGATTATAAAGAATAACTATGAATAATTGTATGACAAATTATATAACTTAGATGAAATGCATACATTTCTAGATAGACAACAACTACTGAAAATGACTGAAGAATAAATAGAAACTCCAAATAAACCTCTAGTAAGTAAAGAGATTGAATTAGTAGTCAAAGCTACCTACAAAGGGCACCTGGGTGGCTCAGTCGGTTAAGCAGCTGCCTTCGGCTCAGGTCGTGATCCCAGGGTCCTGGGATCGAGTCCCGCATCAAGCTCCCTGCTCAGTGGGGAGTCTGCTTCTCCCTCTGCCCTTCCCCCCTGCTCGTGATCTCTCTCTCACTCTCTCTCTCTCTCTCAAATAAAATCTTAAAAAAAAAAAAACCTACCCACAAAGAGGGGCACCTGGGTAGCTCAGTTGGTTAAGCCTCTGACTCTTGATTTCAGCTCAGGTCACGATCCCAGGGTCATGAGATCACGGCTTGTGTAGGGCTCCATGCTCAGCGTGGAGTCTGCTTGGGATCTCTCTCTTTCTCTCCCTCTGCTCCTCCCCCTGCTCTCTCTCTCTCTATCTCTCTCAATAAATAAATAAAATCTAAGAAAAAAAAACTACCCACAAAGAAAATTCCAGATACATATGGCTTCTTTGGTGAATTTTACCAAACATTGAAAGAAGAATTAACATCAATTCTTCACAAACTCATAGCATAATACTTCTCAACTCATAATATGAGGCCAATATTACCCTGATACCCAAACTAGACAAAAACTTCACAGGAAACTAAAAGTACAGACCAATATCTCTTATAAATAACAGGCACAGAATTCTTCAACAAAACACTAGCAAACCAAATCCAGCAATATATAAAGAGGATCATACACCATGGCCAATATGTAAACTTGTAACATCTGAAAATTAATTGATGAAATACAACAATCAGTACAATAAAAAAACAGAAACATAATTACCTCAACAGACAGAGAAAAGGGATTTGACAAAATCCAATGCCCTTTCATGATAAAAACGAAAAAACAAAAACACTCAACAAATTAGTAATAGAAAGGAACCTCCTCAAGCTGACAAAAAGCATCTACGAAAAGCCCACAGTAGCATCACTATGGTGAAACACTAGAAGCTCTTCCCCTCTAAGATCAGAAACAAGATAAGGGTTTCCATTCTCACCACTTCTATGCAACATTGTACCGGAGGTTATGGCCAGAGCAATTTGATAAGAGAAAGAATTAAAAGGCATTGGAAAGATTGGAAAGGAAGAAGTAAGCTATATGTGCAGATGACATGATCTTGCATATAGAAATCCTAAAGAATCTGCTGAAAGACTATTAGAATTAATAACTGAGTTCAACAAGTTTACAGGATATGAAGTCAATATAAATTTTTTTATGATTTTATTTATTTATTTGAGAGAGAGAGAGAGCAGGGGGGCAGGGGCAGAGGGAGAGGGAGAGAGAGAGTCACAAGCAGTCTCCGTGCTGAGTGTGGAGCCCAATGCGGGCCTTGATCTCACCACCCTGAGATAACAACCTGAGCCGAAGCCAAGAGTCAGACACTTATATGACTGTGTCACCCAGGCACCCCACAATATAAAAATTTTATTGCTATACACCTGTAGTGAACAATCTGAAATAAATTAAGAAAATAATTTATAATAGCATCAAAAGAATAAAACACTTAGAATAAATTAGAAGTGGTACAAGACTCGTATACTGAAAACTTACAAAACATGTTGAAAGACATTAAAGAAGATCGAAACAAATGGAAAGACATCCCATGTTCATGGGTGGAAATATTTAATACTGTTAAGTTGGCAATACTCCCCCAAATGATCTACAGAGTCAATGCAATCACTGTCAGAAGTCCAGCTAGATGCTTTGTAGAAATAGACAAGTTGATACCAAAATATATATGAAATTCAAGGGGCCCAGAAGGGCCAAAACAATCTTGAAAAAGAACAAAGTTGGAGGACCCCCACACTTCCTGATTTCAAAACTTTATACAAAGCTACAGCCATCCAACTAGTGTGCTAATAGCATAAGGATAGACATATAGAGCGATGAAACACAACTGAGAATCCAGAAATAAACTTACACATCTGTGGCCAGTTGGTTTTTGATAAGGACGTCAAGTCCATGCAATGAAGAAAGAATAGTATTTTCAACAAGTGCTACTGGGACAACTGGATTTCCCACCACAAGAGAATGAAGTTGAAATTTATTCTCACACTCGTACAACATTAAACTCAAAATGGATCAAAGACTTACATGTGACAGCTAACATTCTAAAACTTAGAAGGAAATACAGACGTAAATCTTTGAGACCCCGGATTAGGCAATGATTTCTTCGATATGACACTAATAGCACAAGCAACAGAAGAAAATAATAGATAAATTGCAGCCCATCAAAATGTAAAAGTCTTCTGTTACAAACAATGCCATGAAAAGCGTGAAAGGACACCCTACAGAATGACAGGAAGTATTCGCAAATCATATGTGTGACAGACTTGTAGCTAGAGCTTATAAACACGGCTTACAAAGCGATAATAAAAAGACAAAGAACCCAACTCAAAAACGGGCAAAGGATCTGAATAAATGTTTCTCCAAAGAAGATATACAAATGGCCCCTGAACACATAAAAAGATGATCAACATCGGTAGTCATTCAGAAAATGCAAATAAGAAGCACAACGAGGGCGCCTGGGTGGCTCAGATGGTTAAGCGTCTGCCTTCGGCTCAGGTCATGATCCCAGGGTCCTGGGATCGAGCCCCGCATCGGGCTCCCTGCTCAGCAGGGAGTCTGCTTCTCCCTCTCTCTCTGCCTGTGCTCTGCCTGCTTGTGCTCATTCACTCTCTCTCTCTCTCTCTCAAATAAATAAATAAAATCTTAAAAAAAAAAAAAAAGAAGCACAACAAGATCCCATTTCACACCCGCTATGATGGCTATAATCAAAAAGTCAGATTAATGTTGACGAGGACGTGGAGACACCAGTACTCTCTCACATTGCTGGTGGGGATGTAACATGGTGCGTCTGCTTTGGAAAATGGTCAGTTCCCCAATATGCTGAATATGGAATTGTCCCAAGACCCAGCACTTCCACTCCTAGGCATATACCCAAGAGAAATGAAAACACACATCCATGCAAAAACGTGTACAGGAATGGTCACAGCTGCATTGTTTACAATAGCCAAAAAGTGGAAGCGACCTAAACGTGCATCAGCTGGTGAATGGAGAAATCGACAAGATGCGGTATAGCCATACAAGGGAAGGTTATCCAGCCATAAAAAGGAATGAGGAACCGATGCATGCTACAACAAGGATGAACCCTGAAAACATATCATGTGAACGAAGCCAGTCACATTATGCCCCATAGTGGATGATTCCATTTATATGACATGTCTAAGACAAGCAAATCCAGAGAGAGAGAGAGAGAGAGAATGGATTAGTGGTTGCCTAGGGCTGGGGAAGGGGTTGGGGGGGAATGGGGTATAGCGTTTCTTTCTGGGATGCTGAAAATGTTCTAAAATTGTGGCGATGGCCGCACAACTCTTTAGATATACTAAAACCCATGAAATTGTACATTTTAAGTGGATAGATTGTATGGTATATGCATGCATTAGGTCTCAATAAAGCTCAATACAGGGGCACTTGGGTGGATCAGTCAGTTAAGCGTCTGCCTTCGGCTCAAGTCACAGTCCTGGGACTGAGCCCCGCATCAGGCTCCCTGCTCAGCAGGTAGTCTGCTTCTCCCTCTCCCTCTGCTCCTCCCCCCGCTCATAGGCACTCTCTCTCTCTCTAATAAGTAAATAAAATTAAAAGAAACAAAGCTCAATGCAGAAAAGAAGCTTTGTAAGTCAGAAACATACCACAATATCATACTCAAGCATCAAAACAAAGGCCGCGGCATGAGATCAGGGTAGCTTTGTGATACACTGCAGAAATTCTAGTGTGTCTTAGAATATTCCATAGTGACCATGTATCAATAGGTATGCTACCATTGAAAAGTAAACTATTTCCTGGGCTGCAAAGAAACACTCTGTAGAGACAAGCACCATAGTCAGATCTTAGTAGACTCTTACTGGAGTGTCTTTGTTGTAGGTACCATAGTTTAAAAGAGGAAAATGGGGGGCACCTGGATGGTTCAGTCGGTTAAGCGTCTGCCTTCGGCTCAGCTCAGGATCCCAGGGTCTTGGGATGGAGCCCCACATCGGGCTCCCTGCTCTGCGGGAAGCCTGCTTCTCCCTCTCCCACTCCCCCTGCTTGTGTTCCCTCTCTCGCTGTGTCTCTCTCTGTCAAATAAATAAATAAAATCTTTAAAAAATAAAATAAAAGAGGAAAATGGGGCTTAGAGCCACACACCCACAGATGGAGCTTCAGGCTTACCACGCGCTCACCCCAATAACCTGACCTCGATTGTGACCTTGAAGTCAGCTGTTCTGGACCTATGTATGGCAGGATTCTACAGCCCAATCGGGAGTCTTCTGACACCTAGAGATATGCAGGTGGCAAGAGGAGACACAGACCCTGCTGGCTAGCTGTACCCAACTCCTTCACAGACAGAGGTCCAGCTGCAGTTCTCATCGAATGCTGAGACTTCTCCACAGCAGTCAGCAAGGTCTCACAGCTTCCAGGACCATGCTGGTTCTCAGCTGGCCTCTTTCTCCCTTCCTGAGGAGGAGTCCACTGCCCAGTCTTCATGCCCAACTCCCAGTGTCGTCCCTGGGGCCAACTATCCTTGGTACTGTTTCTTTTTAAAAGATTTTATTTATTTATTTATTTATTTATTTGAGAGAGAGAGCAAGAGCACGCACGAGCAGGGGGAGGAGCAGAGGGAGAGGGAGAAGCAGCCTCCCCGCTGAGCAAGAGCCTTACATGGGGCTCGATCCCAGGACCTCGAAATCACGACCCAAGCCAAGGGCAGATGCGTGACCGACTGAGCCACCTAGGCGCCCCAATCCTTGGTACTGCTATTGAGGTTCCTCAGTTGGACCAGACTCTGGCTCACATCTCTTCCCTTCTAACCCTGAGGGACCTTGTGCTTTGCTCCGATGTGACCTGATGAGTCCAGACCTGCCCTCTTGTACCTGGGTGGAGATGGGGACCCAGGTATGGCAGTCCTGTAGCTTGCATCCTCTAGGGGAGTGTTTAACTCCAATTCTGCTCATTGGGTATCTATGACCCAATACATATTTCTTGTCCAATTGAGTGTTTTTTAATGTATGTGTTTAATATGAATGTACCAAATATTTTGATTCCAAAGATATCTCCTAGTTAGCCACATTTCAAAGGCTGGTGATTAGAGAAAGAAATCACCCATAATTTTACCTTGTTCATATACATACATATTTTTAGATAAGAACAATTGCAGGAAAGATACAATTTTGTACCATAGTTCTTTTTTTACTTATAAAATCATAGGAACTTTATGATCCGGTATTTTACTTAGACTCACTGTCCTGCTGAGGGAGCACACAGAAGTCCTAGGCTCCATTATTTCCAATAATAAGAGTTGTTAACATTTATATATATATATATATATAACATATGTTATATATATATATTAACATTTATATATATATATATAACATATATA
>NW_022590631.1:0-11544 GCF_004348235.1 Phoca vitulina | reverse complement strand
CTCACGGAACTCGAGAGAGATTAACTCCAAATCCCTGAACCGCATCCAAGCCTCCGAGATCTCCCAGTCCAAAATGCGAGAAAGTACGTCCAAATCTCACCCAGACTTGGGAAACATCTCGATTAATTTCACAGAGTTTGGCCGAGATTTCACTCCAAATCACATGTGATCTCATCAAAATCTTGCTCCTTCTTTGACGAAATGTCGTGAGACCTCACGGAACTTGACGAGAATTCATTGCAAATCTTGTGAGCTTGCATCCAAGTCTCACTCCGACTTGTAGAAATCTCGTGAGAGAGCATGGAGCACGGGTGAGATTTCATTCCAAATCTCGTGAGATGTCACGGTCCTCCCGGGAGATTGACTCCTCGTCCCTGGACACGCATTCAAACCTCTGAGACCTCGCAGTCCAAATCTCGTGAGATCACGCCCAACTCTCGTCCAGACGTGGGCAAAAACTCGTGATGTTTCACGGAGTTCAGGCATGATTTCACTCCAAATCTCCAGGCCTCACTGAAAGCTCGCTCCTTCTTGGGCGAAATCCCATGGGATCTCACGAGCTCAAGGAGATTTCACTCCAAATCTCGTGGGCTCACATCCAAATCTCACTCCGTCTTCTGGAAATCTCGTGAGAGAGCATGGAGCTCCGGTGTGGTTTCACTCCAAATCTCATGAGACCTAACCCAAATCACACCCAGAGTTGGGCAAAATCTCGAGAGATCTCATGCAGCCTGGAGAGATTTGACCCCAAGTCCCACCAGTTTGCAACCATGCCTCCAAGTCACAGATTCGAAATCTTGTGAGCTCTCAACGAAATCTCACCCCGATTGGCGTGAAATTTCGTGAGATTTCACGGACCTCGGGCGAGATTTCACTCCATATTATGTGAGCTCACATCCAAATCTCACTCCGTCTTGTGGTAATCTCATGAGAAAGCATGGAGCTCGGGTGTGATTTCACTCCACATCTCCAAATCTCATGAGATGGCCTCGAATCACACCCAGATTTGGGGAAAACACCAAGAGATCTCTCGGAGCTCTGGGCAGATTTCACGCCAAATCCCGCCAGGTGGCAATCATGCCTCTGAGACTCAGAGTCGAAATCTCGTGAGATCTCACCCAGATCTCGCCCGGACTTGGGTAAAATCTCGTGAGATTTCATGGGGTTCGGGCGAGATTTCACTCCAAATCTTGTGAGATCTCACGGAGCTCGAGAGAGATTAACTCTGAATCCCTGAGCCCCATCCAAACCTCCGAGGCCTCCCAGTCCAAAATGCGAGAGATCACGTCCAAGTCTCACCCAGACATGGGAAACATCTCGATTAATTTCCCGAGTTTGGGCAAGACTTCACTCCAAACCACATGGGATCTCATCGAAATCTCACTCCTTCTTTGGCGAAATGCCGTCAGATATCACGGAACTCGACGAGATTTCATTCCACATCTCGTGATCTGGCACCCAAATCTGACTCCGACTTGTCGAAATCTCCTGAGAGAGCATGGAGCTTGGGGGTGATTCCACTCCAATTCTCCTGACATCTCACGCAAATCTCCGTTTTTTTTTTTAAATCTCATGTAATCTCATGGAAATTACGAAATTTCCCTCTAAAAGTCCTGAGCTCGCATCCAAATGCTGCACTGTCTTTTCGAAAACTCTTGAGAACTCTCGGATTCGGACATAATTGCATCCCAAATCTCGTGAGATCTCACCCAAATCTCGCCCCAACTTGGGTGGAATCTCATGAGATTTCATGGAGTTCGGGTGAGATTTCACTCCAAATCTCATGAGATCTCACGGAGCTCGAGAGAGACTAACTCCGAATCCCTGAGCCCCGTCCAAACCTCTGAGACCTCCCAGTCCAAAGTACAAGAGATCAAGTCCAAGCATCACCCAGTCTTGGGAAACATCTCGATTAATTTCACGGAGTTTGGGCGAGATTTCACTCCAAATCACATGCGATCTCATCGAAATCTTGCTCCTTCTTTGGAGACATGTCGTGATATCTCATGGAACTTGACGAGATTTCATTGCAAATCTCGTGAGCTTGCACCCAAATCTCGCTCCGACTTGTGGAAATCTCGTTAGAGAGCATGGAGCTCGGGTTTGATTGCACTTCAAATCTCATGTTATCTCACGCAAATCTCACTCCGTATTTTTTTCAAATCTCATGTAATCTCATGGATATCCCGAGATTTCCCTCTAAAACTCATGAGATTGCATCCAAATGCGTCACTGTCTTTTCGAAATCTCATGTGAAATCTAGGAGTGGGACATGATTGCAGCCCAAATCTCGTGTGATCTCAGCCAAATCTCGCCCTTCCAGGGCGAAATCACGTGAGATCACACAAGGTTCCATCGAGATTCAACACAAGCCCTGAACGAGCATCCAAGCCTCCAAGACTAAGACCACACAGTCCAAATCTCATGAGATCTCGCCGAAATCGTGCCCAGATTTGGGCAAAAGCCCGAGATATCTCTCGGAGCTCAGTGGAGATTTGGCACAAAATCCTGTCACCTTGCCATCATGCCTCCGAGACACAGAGTCCAAATCTCGTGAGACCTCGCCCAAATGTTGCCCGGACTCAGGCGAAATCTCGTGAGATTTCATGGAGTTTGGGTGAGATTTCATTCCAAATCTTGTGAGATGTCTCGGTCCTCCTGGGAGATTGACTCTTCGTCCCTGGGCACCCATCCAAACCTCTGACACCTCGCAGACCAAAGCTCGTGAGATCATGCCCAACTCTCGTCCAGACGTGGGCAAAAACTCGTGATGTTTCACGGAGCTCAGGCATGATTTCACTCCAAATCTCCAGCCCACACTGAAATCTCGCTCCTTCTTGGGCGAAATCCCATGGGATCTCACGAACTCAAGGAGATTTCACTCCAAATCTCGTGGGCTCACATCCAAATCTCGCTCCATCTTCTGGAAATCTCGTGAGAGAGCATGGAGCTCTGGTGTGGTTTCACTCCAAATCTCATGAGACCTCAGCCAAATCACACCCAGAGTTGGGGGAAATCCCGAGAGATCTCATGCAGCCTGGGGAGATTTGACCCCAAGTCCCACCAGTTTGCAACCATGCCTCCAAGACCCAGATTCGAAATCTCGTGAGCTCTCGACGAAATCTCACCCAGATTGGCGTGAAATCTCGTGAGATTATACAGACCTCAGGCGAGATTTCACTCCATATCATGTGAGCTCACATCCAAATCTCACTCCGTCTTGCAGTAATCTCATGGGAAAGCATGGAGCTCGGGTGTGATTTCACTCCACATCTCCAAATCTCATGAGATCGCCCCCAAATCACACCCAGATTTGGGGAAAACAGCAGAGATCTCTCGGAGCTCTGGCAGATTTCACCCCAAACCCCGCCAGGTTGCAACCATGCCTCCGAGACTCAGAGTCGAAATCTCGTGAGAGATCACCCAGATGTCACCCCAACTTGGGTGAAATCTCGTGAGATTTCATGGAGTTTGGGCGAGATTTCACTCCAAATCTCGTGAGATCTCACGGAGCTCGAGAGAGATTAACTCCGAATCCCTGAGCCCCATCCAAACCTCCGAGACCTCCCAGTCCAAAATGCGAGAGATCACGTCCAAATCTCACACGGACTTGGGAAACACCTTGATTAATTTCACGGAGTTTGGGCGAGATTTCACTCCAAATCATATGCGATCTCATCGAAATCTCGCTCCTTCTTTGGCGAAATGTCGTGAGATATAACGGAACTCGACAAGATTTCATTCCAAATCTCGTGAGCTGGCATCCAAATCTGACTCCGACTTGTCGAAATCTCGAGAGAGAGCATGGAACTCGGGTGTGATTCCACTCCAATTCTCCTGACATCTCACGCAAATCTCCATTTTTTTTTAAATCTCATGTAATCTCATGGAAATTACGAAATTTCCCTCTAAAAGTCATGAGCTCACATCCAAATGCTGCATTGTTTTTTCCAAAACTCTTGAGAACTCTCGGATTCGGACATGATTGCACCACAAATCTCATGAGATCTCACCCACATCTCACCCCAACTTGGGTGGAATCTCATGAGATTTCATGGAGTTTGGGTGAGATTTCACTCCAAATCTCGTGAGATCTCACGGAGCTCGAGAGAGACTAACTCCGAATTCCTGAGACCCATCCAAACCTCCGAGACCTCCCAGTCCAAAGTACGAGAGATCAAGTCCAAGCATCACCCAGTCTTGGGAAACATCTCGATTAATTTCACGGAGTTTGGGCGAGATTTCACTCCAAATCACATGCGATCTCATGGAAACCTCGCTCCTACTTTTGTGAAACGTCGTGATATCTCACGGAAGTCGATGAGATTTCATTCCAAATCTCGTGAGCTTGCACCTAAATCTCGCTTCAACTTGTAGTAATCTCGTGAGAAAGCATGGAGCTCAGGTGTGATTGCACTCCAAATCTCATGACATCTCACGCAAATCTCACTCCATTTTTTTTCAAATCTCATGTAATCTCTTGGCTATCATGAGATTTCCCTCCAAAACTCGTGAGCTCGCATTCAAATGCCGCAATGTCTTTTCAAAATCTCATGAGAAATCTAGGAGTCGGACATGATTGCACCCCAAATCTCATGTGATCTCAGCCAAATCTCGCCCTTCCAGGGTGAAATCACGTGAGATCACACAAGCTTCCATCGAGAGTCAACCCAAAACCTGAACGAGCATCCAAGCCTCCAAGACAAAGACCTCACAGTCCAAATCTCGTGAGGTCTCACCCAAATCTTGCCCAGACTTGGGCCAAACCCCAAGACATCTCTCAGAGCTCAGGGGAGATTTCACACAAATCCTGCCCCCTTTCCATCATGCCTCCGAGACGCAGAGTCCAAATCTCATGAGACCTCGCCCAAATCTCACCCACACTTGGGCGAAATCTCGTGAGATTTCGTGGAGTTTGGGTGAGATTTCATTCCAAATCTCGTGAGATGTCACGGTCCTCCCAGGAGATAGACTCCTCCTCCCTGGGCACGCATCCAAACCTCTGAGACCTTGCAGTCCAAATCTCGTGAGATCACACCCAAATCTCGTCCAGACGTGGGCAAAAACTGATGATGTTTCACGGAGTTCAGGCATGATTTCACTCCAAATCTCCAGGCCTCACTGAAATCTTGCCCCTTCTTGGGTGAAATCCCATGAGATCTCACGAACTCAACGAGATTTCACTCCAAATCTCGTGGGCTCACATCCAAATCTCGCTCCGTCTTTTGGAAGTGTGTTGAGAGAGCATGGAGCTCCGGTGTGGTTTCACTCCAAATCTCATGAGACCTAACCCAAATCACACCCAGAGTTGGCGGAAATCCCGAGAGATCCCATGCAGCCTGGTGAGATTTGACCCCAAGTCCCACCAGTTTGCAACCATGCCTCCAAAACCCAGATTCGAAATCTCGTGAGCTCTCGACGAAATCTCACCCCGATTGGCGTGAAATTTCGTGAGATTTCACGGACCTCGGGCGAGATTTCACTCCATATTATGTGAGCTCACATCCAAATCTCACTCCGTCTTGTGGTAATCTCATGAGAAAGCATGGAGCTCGGGTGTGATTTCACTCCACATCTCCAAATCTCATGAGATCGCCCCCGAATCACACCCAGATTTGGGCAAAACACCAGAGATCTCTTGGAGCTCTGGCAGATTTCACCCCAAATCCCGCCAGGTTGCAACCATGCCTCCGAGACTCAGAGTCGAAATCTCGTGAGAGATCACCCAGATGTCGCCCCAACTTGGGTGAAATCTCATGAGATTTCATGGAGTTTGGGCGAGATTTCACTCCAAATCTCATGAGATCTCACGGAGCTCGAGAGAGATTAACTCTGAATCCCTGAGCCCCATCCAAACCTCCGAGGCCTCCCAGTCCAAAATGCGAGAGATCACGTCCAAATCTCACCCAGACTTGGGAAACATCTCGATTAATTTCCCAGAGTTTGGGCGAGAATTCACTCCAAATCACATGGGATCTCATCGAAATCTCGCTCCTTCTTTGGCGAAATGTCGTCAGAAATCACGGAACTCAACGAGATTTCATTCCAAATCTCGTGAGCTGGCACCCAAATCTGACTCCAACTTGTCGAAATCTCGTGAGAGAGCATGGAGCTCGGGTGTGATTGCACTCCAATTCTCATGACATCTCACGCAAATCTCCGGTTTTTTCAAATCTCATGTAATCTCATGGAAATTACGAAATTTCCCTCTAAAAGTTGTGAGCTCGCATCCAAATGCCGCACTGCCTTTCCAAAACTCTTGAGAAATCTCGGAGTCGGACATGATTGCATCCCAAATCTCGTGAGATCTCACCCAAATCTCGCCCCAATTTGGGTGAAATCTCATGAGATTTCATGAAGTTCAGGTGAGATTTCACTCCAAATCTCGTGAGATCTCACGGAGCTCGAGAGAGACTAACTCCGAATCCCTTTGGAATGGCAATGTTAGCTAAAGTGCAGTAACTCTACAGCATTGATTCTTGGTTTTAGTAGCCTGATAGGCGAATGAGCTGTAGCTGGGATTCTTTACAGGCTTGTTTCTTTCAAGTCAGTGTCGAGCATGGAGCATTCCAAGCACACATGGAGCAGTAGTGTTAGCTTCAGGGAGCAAGAGCTGAGTCCAGAGGTGTCTTCTGCCTGGACCTGTTTCTCCCTCGGTTTCACGTATGGAACCCGTTCCCCAGGCTCTCACCCACGGTACCCTGTATACTGCTTCCTCCATCTAGAGGTCGATGGTAACTAAAGCACGATTTCTCTACCGTGTTGTTTCTTCGAGTTAGAACGCTAGTGATTAGACTTCAATCCAGAAGTGGGGCCCCAGTGCTAGCTTGAGGAAACACATGGGGAGTCGTGTTCTGCCTTCTGCTGGGGCCTGAGTCTCATGCGCAAAAGTTTTGGACTCCCTTGCAGTGCTCTCACCCACACACACAGCAAAATGCTTCCACCCTCAGGAGCGGCTGTTTTAGATGAAGCACGGATTCTCTACTGAGTTTTTCCTTCGAGTTAGGTGGCTGATTATAAGCCTGCACGTGCACCCGGGGCAACGGTACTAGCCCCATAACCATGATGTGAGTTGAGAGCTGCCTTCTGCTCCGGCCTGTTTCTCCCTCGATTTTATGTATGGAACCCATTCCCCAGGCTCTCAGCCACAGTACACTGTAAACTGCTTCCTCCCACAGACCAGTCGGTGGTAGCTAAATCACGGTTTCTCTACAGTGTTGTTCCTTTGAGGGAGGTGCCTGGAACCTAGGCCTACATGCAAACATTCAGGACGAGTGCTAGCTTCATGAAACTGGAGCTGATTCAAGAGCTGCCTTCTGGACGAAGGCTTTTCTCTCTCGGAGTGAATTATGGGACCATTTCCCAGGCTCTCACTCACACACAGTGAAAATATTTCGACCCACTGGAACAGCGATGCTAGCTAAAGCACGGTCCCTCTACAGTGTTGATTCTTCGAGTTAGAATGCTAGCGATAAGACTTCCATGCAAAAGTGGGACCGCATTGCTAGCTTCATGAAAGAAGTGGGGAGTCATGTTCTGCCTTCTGCTGGGACCTGAGTCTCACACGGAAAATGCTTTTGGACTCAGTTGCAGTGCACTCACGCATGCACACAGCAAAATGCTTCCAGCCTCAGGAATGCCTATTTTTGCTGAAGCAGGAATTCTCTACAGAGTTGTTCCTTCCACTTAGGTGGTTGGCTTTAGGCCTGCAGGCACACAAGGTGCAATGGCACTAGCCTCATGAACAAGAGGTGAGTTGACAGCTGTCTTCTGCACCGGCCTGTTTCCCCCTTGATTTTATGTATGGAACCCTTCCCCAGGCTCTCACCCACAGTGCAGCGTAAACTGCTTCCTCCCACAGAGAGGTCGACGGTAGCTAAAGCACGGTTTCAGTACACTATTGTTTCTTCGAGTTAGAACGCAAGCGATTAGACTTCAATGCAAAAGTGGGGTGGCAGTGCTAGCTTGATGAAACAAGTGGGAAGTCGTGTGCTGCCTTCTGCAGCGGCCTGAGGCTCCCTCGAATTAGGTTTGGGACACACTTGCAGTACTCTCACGCACGCATACAACAAAATGCTTCCACACTCAGGAGCGGCTGTTTTAGCTGAAGCATGGATTCTCTACTGAGTTTTTCTTTGGGTTAGGTGGCTGACTTTAAGCCTGCACACTCACCCAGGACAACGGTACTAGCCCCATAACTATGATGTGATTTGTGAGCTTTCTTCTGTACCGGCCTGTCTCTAACCTGATTTTACGAAATGGAACCAATCCCGTGGCTCTCACCCACAGTACACGCTAAACTGCTTCCTCCCACAGAGAGGTCGTCAGAAGCTAAAACACTGTTGCTGTACACTGTTGTTTCTTCGAGTTAGAACGCCAGTGATTAGACTTCCATGCAAAAGTAGGGCCGCAGTGCTAGCTAAATCAAACACATGGGGAGTCTTGGTCTGCCTTTTGCTGGGGCTTGAGTCTCACTCGTAAAAAGCTTTGGACTCCCTTGCAGTGCTCTCACGCACACACACAACAAAGTGCTTCCACCCTTAGGAGCGGCTGTTTTCGCTGAAGCATGGATTCTCTACTGAGTTTTTCCTTTGAGTTAGGTGGCTGACTTTCACCCTGCACGCACCCCC
This sequence comes from Phoca vitulina, assembly GCF_004348235.1. NCBI lineage: Eukaryota > Metazoa > Chordata > Mammalia > Carnivora > Phocidae > Phoca > Phoca vitulina. The sequence continues at coordinate 2,914 of NW_022590631.1, read as the reverse complement.
AGGGCAACTCAACTAGCTCCATAACCATGATGTGATTTGTGAGCTGCCTCCTGTACCGGCCTGTCTCTACCCCGATTTTACGAAATGGAGCCAGTCCGTGGCTCTCACCCACATTACACCCTAAACTGCTTCCTCACACAGAGAAGTCGTCGGAAGCTAAAACACTGTTTCTGTACACTGTTGTTTGTTCGAGTTAGAACCCTAGCGATTAGACTTCAAATCAAAACTAGGGCCGCAGTGCTACTTAAATCAATCACATGGGAGGTCTTGTTCTGCCTTTTGCTGAGGCCTGAGTCTCACTCGTAAAAAGGTTTGGACTCCCTTGCAGTGCTCTCAAACGCGCACACAACAAAATGATTCCACCCTCAGGAGCGGCTGTTCTCGCTGAATCACGGATTCTCTACCGAGTTTTTCCTTCGAGTTAGGCGGCTGATTTTAAGCCTGCATGCACCCCTGGGCTAACGCTACTAGCCCCATAACCATGATGTGATTTGTGAGCTGCCTTCTGTACCGGCCTGTCTCTACCCCGACTTTACGAAATGGAACCCATCCACAGGCTCTCACCCTCAGTTCACCCTAAGCTGCTTCCTCCCACAGAGAGGTTGTTGGAAGGTAAAACACTCTTTCTGTACACTGTTGTGTCTTCGAGTTAGAATGCTAGCGATTAGTCTTCCATGCAAGAGTAGGGCCGCAGTGCTAGCTAAATCAAAAACACGGGGAGTCTTGTTCTGCCTTTTGCAGGGGCATGAGTAGCACTCGTAAAAAGCTTTGGACTCCCTTGCAGTGCTCTCACGCACGCACACAACAAAATGCTTCCACAATCAGGAGCGGCTGTTTTCACTGAAGTACGCATTCTGTACCGAGCTTTTCCTTCGAGTTAGGTGGCTGACTTTCAGACTGCACGCACACCCGGGGCAACGGTACTAGCCCCATAACCATGATGTGATTTGTGAACTGCCTTCTGTACCGGCCTGTCTCTACCCCGATTTTACGAAATGGAACCCATTCCCAGGCTCTCACCCACAGTATACCCTAAACTGCTTCCTCCCACAGAGAGGTCGTCGGAAGGTAAAACACTGTTTCTGTACACTGCTGTTTCTTCACGTTAGAACGCTAGCGATTAGACTTCCATGCAAAATTAGGTCCGCAGTGCTAGCTAAATCAAACGCACGGGGAGTCTTGTTCTGCCTTTTGCTGGGGCCTGAGTCTCACTCGTAAAAAGCTTTGGACTCCCTTGCAGTGCTCTCACGCACACACACAACAAAATGCCTCCAGCCTCAGGAGTGGCTGTTTTCGCTGAAGCATGGATTCTCTACCGAGTTTTTCCTTCGAGTTAGGTGGCTGACTTTCAGCCTGCACGCACACCCGGGGCAACGGTACTACCCCATAACCATGATGTGATTTGTGAGCTGCTCTCTGTACCGGCCTGTCTCTACACTGATTTTACAAAATGGAACCAGTCCCGTGGTTCTCACCCACAGTACACCCTAAACTGCTTCCTCACACAGAGAGGTCGTCGGAAGCTAAAACACTGTTTCTGTACACTGTTGTTTGTTCGAGTTAGAACCCTAGGGATGAGACTTCCATGCAAAAGTAGGGCCGCAGTGCGAGCTAAATCAAACACATGGGGAGTCTTGGTCTGCCTTTTGCTGGGGCCTGATTCTCACTCGTAAAAAGCTTTGGACTCCCTTGCAGTGCTCTCATGCACGCACACAACAAAATGCTTCCAACGTCAGGAGCGGCTGTTTTCGCTGAATCACGGATTCTCTACTGAGTTTTTCCTTCGAGTTAGGTGGCTGACTTTCAGCCTGCACGCACCCCCAGGGCAACGTTACTAGCCACATAACCATGATGTGATTTGTGAGCTGTCTTCTGTACCGGCCTGTCTCTACCCCGATTTTAGGAAATGGAACCCATCCCCAGGCTTTTGCCCACAGTACACCCTAAACAGCTTCCTCCCACAGAGAGGGTGTCGGAAGCTCAAACACTCTCTCTGTACACTGTTGTTTCTTAGAGTTAGAACGGTAGTGATTAGACTTCCATGCAAAAGTAGGGCCGAGGTCCTAGCTAAATCAAACACACTCGGAGCCTTGTTCTTCCTTTTGCAGGGGCTTGAGTCGCACTCGGAAAAATGTTTGGACTCCCTTGCAGTGCTCTCATGCACGCACACAACAAAATGATTCCACCCTCAGGAGCGGCTGTTTTCGCTGAAGCACGGATTCTCTACCGACTTTTTCCTTGGAGTTAGGTGGCTGATTTTCAGCCTGCACGCACCCCAGGGGCAACGATACTAGCCCTATAACCATGATGTGATTTGTGAGCTGCCTTCTGTACCGGCCTGTCTCTACTCCGATTTTACGAAATGGAACCCATCCCCAGGCTCTCACCCACAGTACACCCTAAACTGCTTCCTCCCACAGAGAGGTCGTTGGAAGCTAAAACACTTTTTCTGTACACTGCTGTTTGTTCGATTTAGAACCCTAGGGATGAGACTTCCATGCAAAACTAGGACCGCAGTCCTACCTAAATCAACCACCCTGGGATTCTTGTTCTGACTTTTGCAGGGGCCAAAGTCTCACTCATTAAAAGTTTTGCACTACCTTGCAGTGCTCTCACGCACACACACAACAAAGTGATTCCACTCTTAAGAGGGGCTGTTTTCGCTGAAGCACGGATTCTCTACCGAGTTTTTCCTTCGAATTATGTGGCTGATTTTCAGCCTACACACATCCCCGGAGCAGCGTTACTAGGCCCATAAACATGATGTGATTTGTGAGCTGCCTTCTGTACCGGCCTATCTCTACCTCGATTTTACGAAATGTAACCAGTCCCGTGGCTCTCACTCACAGTACACCCTAAAGTGCTTCCTCCCACACAGAGGTCGACGGTAGCTAAAGCACGGTTTCTCTTCAGT
>NW_022590630.1:0-11546 GCF_004348235.1 Phoca vitulina | reverse complement strand
CCCCCCCCCCCCCCCCCCCCCCCCCCCCCCCCCCCCCCCCCCGCCCCAGCTTACAGGAGCACAATGAGAAACAAAGCCCGGTTTCAGAAGCACATCTGCTTTGCCCCTTTAAGAGGGAGGGAGGGAGGGAGGAAGAGAAAGGAAGGGGGGCGGGGAACGGGCATGTTTCTGACCATGTACCGGGCACTTTTGCCAACAAATCTCATTTCATTCCCACAACAAGTCAATGCAGCAGATAATGTGTCTCCTTTGAGAGCTGACGGATCTGAATCTCAGCGATATTAGGTTCCATGGGGGGACTCGGGTCTTTGTGACCCCCAAAGCCATACCCTCTCACTTCTAATACACCATGCTGATCCCAAGGAAGCCCCCTGAGGAGCTCAAGGCTCAACCTGACTGGATTCTGGGTCTTTGCCAAAGCAGCCAGATCTACGCATCAGGGCCACTGTCTCTGGAGGCTCTGGGAGAACAGCCAGGGGGCAAGCTCCACCCGTCAGGGAAGGGCCTGCTGAGTAGGGTGCCGAGTTTAAGGTGACGAGTATGTGTGAGTGTGTGGCTGACTGCCCCTTCTCGGGGAGGGATGGGGCTGTGGCACCGTGGGCTGTCTCAGTGAGCCCCGGGGCTGCCCATTCTGCTTCGGGGGGGGCCAGATAAGGTCTCTAGCACCCCCAGAATTTCTCATGCCATCACAGGTAGGGATAGGCGAGCCCAGATTGTGTCGTGGCCCATCAGAGCAGCTGGGGGAAAATAAGAGTAGGGTGAGCCTTGCCTCACACCCCCGCAGTCACAAGCCCTGTGAGTCTAGGGGAAAGAACCCAGCATTCCAGTCCGGCCCTGCCACGGACTCCATCTGGAACCTTGCATGAGTCCCATTCCTATTCAGGCCACAGCTTCCTCATCTGTCTAGTCACTGTGGGGTCCCTGGTGCCCAGCGCAAGGCTGGGTACACAGTAGGATCTCAAACCTAGCTTGATACATAGCTTGAGTGAATAAATGGGCTGCTGGATTAAAAAAAACAAAAAACAAAACACCCTGTTGCCAAGGGGTGGAGGAAGGCAGAGAACATCTTGCTGCCTGTGAAGCAGGCCCCACTGTTCCTTCCCATCATTCATTCTGTGAGGAACTGGCAGCTCAAGGTCCCTCACTTGAGTTCGACTGTGAACTCCAGTGGTTTGACACCCAGAACTCTTAACCTCCACCCTCCACTCACACCCACCCTGGTGGAATTAGAATCTCCAGGAATTGCTGTTTCTAAAAAGCTCCCTAGACAGTGCTAATGCCTAGCCTCCTGCAGAAAAGAGCCTTGGGGACAACTATCCCCAGCGACATTTAATGGCCAGTTTGGTTTTGAGCCTTCCCTTAGAGCTCCCCGGAGCAGAAACCAGCCTGGAGATCCCGTACTAGCCCACAGTAAGTGATCAAGAAATATTTGTGCAACAGTCCCCCCAGCATGTGCCATGGTCTGGTGTGAGCTCGCCCCTCCTGGACACCTGCTCAGATTGCATTTTTTTTTAAAGATTTTATTTATTTGAGAGAGAGAGACAGAGAGAGAGCACAAGCAAGAGGAGCGGTGGGCAGAGGGAGAAGGAGAAGCAGGCTCCCCGCTGAGCAGGGAGCCCGCTGCGGGGCTGGATCCCAGGACCCCGGGATCATGACCTGAGCCAAAGGGAGGCACTCAACCCATTGAGCCACCCAGGTGCCCTCAGATTGCACCTTTTGAAAGAGATGTGCCATAGGATGGATGCAGAATTCCGGCCCTGAGAAACCAGATCATTGGAGCCTAAGCCTTTAAACTTGACCACCAGAACTGACTCCTGTGGAGCCTTGGCCTCTCCCCAGGGATAAGGACAGGCATTAAGGAGGCAAGAGATTACCCCCTAAATGGGGCTGGGAGGATCCACTTTTGGCTAGCACTTCCTGCATCCTGACCAGAGGAGAGAAAGCTCCGCAGGCCACTTCTCCCCAGGGACTCAATAGACACAGAAACACAAAGCTCAGGGCTCTTAGTTGCCATGGTAACGGTGGGACCTACTTGGAAGAAAACAATCTCTTGAAAAGCTCAGGAGGGTGGATATTTCCTCTGACAGAGGGCGGGCTCTGACCTGCTCCTTACATCCCCTCTCCCCTTCCTGCCTGCCACCCAAAGGGGTGCAGCGGGGGCCCCTCACCTCAGCGACTCCCCTGGGAGAGGGGTGCCAGAAAGTAGGGCCCTGGCTTTTTATTTTGCTCTTGCTGTGGGCTGTTAATAGGAGAAAGAGGCTCAAGGGGAAGGTGTTAGAGTGTGAATTCATGGCAATTGTCCTCTGGCCTAAGGAAGCCCTGCTTCATGAGACCCCCACCCCCCACACAAACCAAACTTGAAGAGGGCAAGTGCCCCGCCGCAATTGCCATCCTACCTCTTCCTCACCACTTAACCATGGACACAAGAACCACAGAGAATGTCCCGAAGTTCCGGACTTCTCCCCCACAGTGCCGCCTTTCCTCATCTCTCACCGGAACTACTGAGGTAGACTCCCTGCCGGGTCTGACCAGCTTCTAGTAGTCTCTACCCCTTCTAATCAATCCACCTTCCCATACGCTTGAGGGGTGGGTGGGCATGGTCCTTTGAACACACAAATCTGGTCCTGTTGCTCCTATTCAAAAACTTTTCAAGGGCTCTCCTTCCTCTACTGGAAGACTTGGGGATCTGATTCTGGCATTCTTCACTGTCTGGTCATAAACTACCTATGCCATCTCATCCGTCCACGCCATCATTCTTCCCTCTTCCATTCAGTCCAAACCCCAGACAGCCTGAATTACACTCCCTTCTTTCCTTGCGTACCAGGTCCTTTCATGCCTCTGGGCCTTTGCACACCCTATACTCGCTGCTTTAAGAATTCATCAGCATTCCTGGCCCCACTCCAGCTGGCAATCTTCTCAGCTCAAAGCTCACTTCCTCCACAAAGCTGCCTTCGCTTCCCAGACCAATTCTTACCCTTCTGAGCCCTCCCTTGCTTCCCTGCTCCCAACCCCTCTGTGAAGCCCGAGTTCCACCTGGGAGTGGAGGCTGGTTCAGGATTCCAAATGAATTTGTTGCTGCGAGGCTGCTTGCTGTTTAGTGTGAGAACATGCGCTTGTCCCCCTTTGCAAGTGAGGGCTGCACCGGCAGTAGGCTTTGGAAGGAGTACTGGCCTCCTAAGGTCTGGCTGAGGGCTGATGGCAGGCAAGCACTGTGTTCCCACACAGCCCAATCAAGCTGGAGGTGTGGACAGCTGAAATGAGTTGGGTAAGAAAGAGAAAGCAAGAGTTTGCAGAGCTGATTGTTCATTCCCAACCCACCACCTGTCAGTGGCCTCCATCTCTTTGGGGGACCATCACTCCCTCTCAGCGGTGTGGTGGAGAGGAACCTCCACGGGGCTTGAGAATCCCACAGACCTGGCTTTGAACCCTGGCTCTGCCACTTCCTTGTTGGATACCCTTAGGTTGGTTACTTCACTTCTCTAAGCCCCATTTCAATTTCTAAAAGTAGGGACGCCTGGGTGGGCTCAGTCTGGTAAGCGTCTGCCTTGGGCTCAGGCCACGATCCCAGAGTCCTGGGATCGAGCCCCGCATCGGGCTCCCTGCTCAGTGGGGGGCCTGCATCTCGCTCTCCCTCTGCCGCTCCCCCTGCCTGTGCTCTCCTGCTCTCTCTCTGTCAAATAAATAAATAAAATCTTTAAAAAAAAATAGTATACATTGGCAAAATAATTGATACGAACCAACAGCAATAAAAATAGCTAATACTTATTAGCACTTACTATTTCTTGGGCGCTAAGTGCTTTACATTTATTAACTCACTGAATGATTACAACCACCATATAAAGTAGGTAGCATTCTTAGTCCCCATTTTGCAGGTTAAGAAATGGCATGGATTTGGCGGCGCCTGGGTGGCTTAGTCGGTTAAGCCTCTGCCTTCAGCCCGGGTCATCATCCCAGGGGCCTGGGATCGAGCCTGAGTCAGGCTCCCTGCTCAGCGGGGAGTCAGCTTGTCCTTCTGCCTCTGCCCCTTCCCCCCCACCCTCCCCCCGCTCATGCGTGTGCTCTGTCTCTCAAATAAAAAAATAAAATCTTTAAAAAAAAAAGAAATGGCATGGATAGTTTAACTTGCTCAATGTCATGGCACTAGCCTGCAAGTGCTTTGAGCCCTCCAGTAATACAAGGAAAATTCTGTGGATCAGAAATGGGGCCAGTGGAGCAGGAAAGCACCAAGATCCAGAGCCGGGGTCTTAATCTCTTTTCGGTCAAAGATCCCTCTCAGCAGTTTGGCGAAGCCACTTCTCAGAATAATGTGTTTGGGTGCATAAAATAAAATACATGGAATTACAAAGGAAACCACTCCTATTGAGACAGTTCTAAAATATCTTTAAGAAATTGTGGGTAGTTGTAGCACTACTTTAATAATGCACCAAATCGCCAGAGTTAGCGGCACATCTAGAGGTAGAAGTCTCGAAGCGATGATGAGCATAAGTAACTTTTTGTGAGATACGACTGTAATGTGATATGAAAATGTTTGTGATTTCTATTGGGGCTAAAGTAACAGATACTGCTAATACTATTCTGGCTTGCTGCCAACACTCCGAATTTGGGGAAACGCTAAATTTCTGTTAGAGCTCAGTGGGGAAAAAAAAGGAACAGAGAGTTTTCCCATCCAAGTTCATGGATCCCCCTAAATTCTCTCCACACGGCCCTTTGAGGTGCACAGAGCTCAAGTGAAGGAGCCCGGCCCTGGGGTGTGAGAGAAAAGACAATGGCTGGTACTGTCAGCTGTGAGGAGAAGCTGGGGGCTGGCAGAAAGACAAGTGTGTGGTTTCTCTTTCAAGAACTGTTTACAGAAATCATGAAGTCTGGCAGCTCCGTCTTCCTCTTGGTCCTGAGTCAGCAGCCCAGGGTGGGGCCGAGGCTGCCACACTGGGTTTGAGTTTTAAGCTCACCACACACCCATCCCTAAGAGTTGATTTGTTGCCGCTTCCTTACCAATGAAATCTTGGTGGGTTTCGCTCCATTTTACAATTTGGACCTGCCTGCACACACAGATAGCTCATTAGTCTGGAAATAATCTTGCAGTGGACATTTTGTTGGCTCCAAGACAGTTTCTGAGCTCATGGATTCTTCTACCCTAGCATCCCAGCCAGGCTTTGAGGCTCACAGAGGGAAGGGGAGAGATTGCTAACTGTGCCACGAATCCCAGAACAATGGTCAGAATCGACACTTTCCCAGAATCCCGAATGCTTTTCCCCTGAATTCCTGACTTTGCCACCCGTCAGCCGAGTCCTTGCCAACCAGGGCGGCACAGTCCTGGGCGCTGTGGCCAAGGACACAAATGGTCAAAACAGCAGTAGGCCTCTGCTTTTCTAACTTGCTTCTATTCCCATTCAAGACTCAACGAGAGCACTGTTCATAAGAAACAGGCCCCAAGCCTACTCACAAAGCCTTGCTTGCTGGTCTGCTGCCTTCTTCTCTTCCTTGGGCCCTGATATTTACTCAGAAATGAGCAATACTTGGCCAATGGTCCTGTGCTAAAAAGGCTGCAGCTCATTTTCCAAAGTGAGAGGGTAAAATTGTGATAGCCTTATGAACTACAGCCACTGGCTAATAAAGAAGCTGGTTCAGAATGAATCTACCTCAAAAGAAAAAAAAAAAAAAGAATGAATCTACCTCAGTTATTCAAGGGAACAGAACAGTATACTTTGGGGGCAGGGGGCAGGCTGAGAGCTCCATATGCTGGAATGTGAAGAAGACTTAAATTTACTATAAAAGAAATATGTGTATGTTCTTAGGTTGGTCAAGGCTCCCAAACACAGGCAGAAGGAGACTGAGGACCAAATGAAGATACAAAAGATCTTTGGTTAGCCAGATTGACTAAGAATAAGGGAGAGAAGACCTCAATTACTAAAATCAGAAATGAGAGAGGGGACATTACAATCAAACTGGAAATCTAAAGGATTATAAAGAATAACTATGAATAATTGTATGACAAATTATATAACTTAGATGAAATGCATACATTTCTAGATAGACAACAACTACTGAAAATGACTGAAGAATAAATAGAAACTCCAAATAAACCTCTAGTAAGTAAAGAGATTGAATTAGTAGTCAAAGCTACCTACAAAGGGCACCTGGGTGGCTCAGTCGGTTAAGCAGCTGCCTTCGGCTCAGGTCGTGATCCCAGGGTCCTGGGATCGAGTCCCGCATCAAGCTCCCTGCTCAGTGGGGAGTCTGCTTCTCCCTCTGCCCTTCCCCCCTGCTCGTGATCTCTCTCTCACTCTCTCTCTCTCTCTCAAATAAAATCTTAAAAAAAAAAAAACCTACCCACAAAGAGGGGCACCTGGGTAGCTCAGTTGGTTAAGCCTCTGACTCTTGATTTCAGCTCAGGTCACGATCCCAGGGTCATGAGATCACGGCTTGTGTAGGGCTCCATGCTCAGCGTGGAGTCTGCTTGGGATCTCTCTCTTTCTCTCCCTCTGCTCCTCCCCCTGCTCTCTCTCTCTCTATCTCTCTCAATAAATAAATAAAATCTAAGAAAAAAAAACTACCCACAAAGAAAATTCCAGATACATATGGCTTCTTTGGTGAATTTTACCAAACATTGAAAGAAGAATTAACATCAATTCTTCACAAACTCATAGCATAATACTTCTCAACTCATAATATGAGGCCAATATTACCCTGATACCCAAACTAGACAAAAACTTCACAGGAAACTAAAAGTACAGACCAATATCTCTTATAAATAACAGGCACAGAATTCTTCAACAAAACACTAGCAAACCAAATCCAGCAATATATAAAGAGGATCATACACCATGGCCAATATGTAAACTTGTAACATCTGAAAATTAATTGATGAAATACAACAATCAGTACAATAAAAAAACAGAAACATAATTACCTCAACAGACAGAGAAAAGGGATTTGACAAAATCCAATGCCCTTTCATGATAAAAACGAAAAAACAAAAACACTCAACAAATTAGTAATAGAAAGGAACCTCCTCAAGCTGACAAAAAGCATCTACGAAAAGCCCACAGTAGCATCACTATGGTGAAACACTAGAAGCTCTTCCCCTCTAAGATCAGAAACAAGATAAGGGTTTCCATTCTCACCACTTCTATGCAACATTGTACCGGAGGTTATGGCCAGAGCAATTTGATAAGAGAAAGAATTAAAAGGCATTGGAAAGATTGGAAAGGAAGAAGTAAGCTATATGTGCAGATGACATGATCTTGCATATAGAAATCCTAAAGAATCTGCTGAAAGACTATTAGAATTAATAACTGAGTTCAACAAGTTTACAGGATATGAAGTCAATATAAATTTTTTTATGATTTTATTTATTTATTTGAGAGAGAGAGAGAGCAGGGGGGCAGGGGCAGAGGGAGAGGGAGAGAGAGAGTCACAAGCAGTCTCCGTGCTGAGTGTGGAGCCCAATGCGGGCCTTGATCTCACCACCCTGAGATAACAACCTGAGCCGAAGCCAAGAGTCAGACACTTATATGACTGTGTCACCCAGGCACCCCACAATATAAAAATTTTATTGCTATACACCTGTAGTGAACAATCTGAAATAAATTAAGAAAATAATTTATAATAGCATCAAAAGAATAAAACACTTAGAATAAATTAGAAGTGGTACAAGACTCGTATACTGAAAACTTACAAAACATGTTGAAAGACATTAAAGAAGATCGAAACAAATGGAAAGACATCCCATGTTCATGGGTGGAAATATTTAATACTGTTAAGTTGGCAATACTCCCCCAAATGATCTACAGAGTCAATGCAATCACTGTCAGAAGTCCAGCTAGATGCTTTGTAGAAATAGACAAGTTGATACCAAAATATATATGAAATTCAAGGGGCCCAGAAGGGCCAAAACAATCTTGAAAAAGAACAAAGTTGGAGGACCCCCACACTTCCTGATTTCAAAACTTTATACAAAGCTACAGCCATCCAACTAGTGTGCTAATAGCATAAGGATAGACATATAGAGCGATGAAACACAACTGAGAATCCAGAAATAAACTTACACATCTGTGGCCAGTTGGTTTTTGATAAGGACGTCAAGTCCATGCAATGAAGAAAGAATAGTATTTTCAACAAGTGCTACTGGGACAACTGGATTTCCCACCACAAGAGAATGAAGTTGAAATTTATTCTCACACTCGTACAACATTAAACTCAAAATGGATCAAAGACTTACATGTGACAGCTAACATTCTAAAACTTAGAAGGAAATACAGACGTAAATCTTTGAGACCCCGGATTAGGCAATGATTTCTTCGATATGACACTAATAGCACAAGCAACAGAAGAAAATAATAGATAAATTGCAGCCCATCAAAATGTAAAAGTCTTCTGTTACAAACAATGCCATGAAAAGCGTGAAAGGACACCCTACAGAATGACAGGAAGTATTCGCAAATCATATGTGTGACAGACTTGTAGCTAGAGCTTATAAACACGGCTTACAAAGCGATAATAAAAAGACAAAGAACCCAACTCAAAAACGGGCAAAGGATCTGAATAAATGTTTCTCCAAAGAAGATATACAAATGGCCCCTGAACACATAAAAAGATGATCAACATCGGTAGTCATTCAGAAAATGCAAATAAGAAGCACAACGAGGGCGCCTGGGTGGCTCAGATGGTTAAGCGTCTGCCTTCGGCTCAGGTCATGATCCCAGGGTCCTGGGATCGAGCCCCGCATCGGGCTCCCTGCTCAGCAGGGAGTCTGCTTCTCCCTCTCTCTCTGCCTGTGCTCTGCCTGCTTGTGCTCATTCACTCTCTCTCTCTCTCTCTCAAATAAATAAATAAAATCTTAAAAAAAAAAAAAAAGAAGCACAACAAGATCCCATTTCACACCCGCTATGATGGCTATAATCAAAAAGTCAGATTAATGTTGACGAGGACGTGGAGACACCAGTACTCTCTCACATTGCTGGTGGGGATGTAACATGGTGCGTCTGCTTTGGAAAATGGTCAGTTCCCCAATATGCTGAATATGGAATTGTCCCAAGACCCAGCACTTCCACTCCTAGGCATATACCCAAGAGAAATGAAAACACACATCCATGCAAAAACGTGTACAGGAATGGTCACAGCTGCATTGTTTACAATAGCCAAAAAGTGGAAGCGACCTAAACGTGCATCAGCTGGTGAATGGAGAAATCGACAAGATGCGGTATAGCCATACAAGGGAAGGTTATCCAGCCATAAAAAGGAATGAGGAACCGATGCATGCTACAACAAGGATGAACCCTGAAAACATATCATGTGAACGAAGCCAGTCACATTATGCCCCATAGTGGATGATTCCATTTATATGACATGTCTAAGACAAGCAAATCCAGAGAGAGAGAGAGAGAGAGAATGGATTAGTGGTTGCCTAGGGCTGGGGAAGGGGTTGGGGGGGAATGGGGTATAGCGTTTCTTTCTGGGATGCTGAAAATGTTCTAAAATTGTGGCGATGGCCGCACAACTCTTTAGATATACTAAAACCCATGAAATTGTACATTTTAAGTGGATAGATTGTATGGTATATGCATGCATTAGGTCTCAATAAAGCTCAATACAGGGGCACTTGGGTGGATCAGTCAGTTAAGCGTCTGCCTTCGGCTCAAGTCACAGTCCTGGGACTGAGCCCCGCATCAGGCTCCCTGCTCAGCAGGTAGTCTGCTTCTCCCTCTCCCTCTGCTCCTCCCCCCGCTCATAGGCACTCTCTCTCTCTCTAATAAGTAAATAAAATTAAAAGAAACAAAGCTCAATGCAGAAAAGAAGCTTTGTAAGTCAGAAACATACCACAATATCATACTCAAGCATCAAAACAAAGGCCGCGGCATGAGATCAGGGTAGCTTTGTGATACACTGCAGAAATTCTAGTGTGTCTTAGAATATTCCATAGTGACCATGTATCAATAGGTATGCTACCATTGAAAAGTAAACTATTTCCTGGGCTGCAAAGAAACACTCTGTAGAGACAAGCACCATAGTCAGATCTTAGTAGACTCTTACTGGAGTGTCTTTGTTGTAGGTACCATAGTTTAAAAGAGGAAAATGGGGGGCACCTGGATGGTTCAGTCGGTTAAGCGTCTGCCTTCGGCTCAGCTCAGGATCCCAGGGTCTTGGGATGGAGCCCCACATCGGGCTCCCTGCTCTGCGGGAAGCCTGCTTCTCCCTCTCCCACTCCCCCTGCTTGTGTTCCCTCTCTCGCTGTGTCTCTCTCTGTCAAATAAATAAATAAAATCTTTAAAAAATAAAATAAAAGAGGAAAATGGGGCTTAGAGCCACACACACACAGATGGAGCTTCAGGCTTACCACGCGCTCACCCCAATAACCTGACCTCGATTGTGACCTTGAAGTCAGCTGTTCTGGACCTATGTATGGCAGGATTCTACAGCCCAATCGGGAGTCTTCTGACACCTAGAGATATGCAGGTGGCAAGAGGAGACACAGACCCTGCTGGCTAGCTGTACCCAACTCCTTCACAGACAGAGGTCCAGCTGCAGTTCTCATCGAATGCTGAGACTTCTCCACAGCAGTCAGCAAGGTCTCACAGCTTCCAGGACCATGCTGGTTCTCAGCTGGCCTCTTTCTCCCTTCCTGAGGAGGAGTCCACTGCCCAGTCTTCATGCCCAACTCCCAGTGTCGTCCCTGGGGCCAACTATCCTTGGTACTGTTTCTTTTTAAAAGATTTTATTTATTTATTTATTTATTTATTTGAGAGAGAGAGCAAGAGCACGCACGAGCAGGGGGAGGAGCAGAGGGAGAGGGAGAAGCAGCCTCCCCGCTGAGCAAGAGCCTTACATGGGGCTCGATCCCAGGACCTCGAAATCACGACCCAAGCCAAGGGCAGATGCGTGACCGACTGAGCCACCTAGGCGCCCCAATCCTTGGTACTGCTATTGAGGTTCCTCAGTTGGACCAGACTCTGGCTCACATCTCTTCCCTTCTAACCCTGAGGGACCTTGTGCTTTGCTCCGATGTGACCTGATGAGTCCAGACCTGCCCTCTTGTACCTGGGTGGAGATGGGGACCCGGGTATGGCAGTCCTGTAGCTTGCATCCTCTAGGGGAGTGTTTAACTCCAATTCTGCTCATTGGGTATCTATGACCTAATACATATTTCTTGTCCAATTGAGTGTTTTTTAATGTATGTGTTTAATATGAATGTACCAAATATTTTGATTCCAAAGATATCTCCTAGTTAGCCACATTTCAAAGGCTGGTGATTAGAGAAAGAAATCACCCATAATTTTACCTTGTTCATATACATACATATTTTTAGATAAGAACAATTGCAGGAAAGATACAATTTTGTACCATAGTTCTTTTTTTACTTATAAAATCATAGGAACTTTATGATCCGGTATTTTACTTAGACTCACTGTCCTGCTAAGGGAGCACACAGAAGTCCTAGGCTCCATTATTTCCAATAATAAGAGTTGTTAACATTTATATATATATATATATATAACATATGTTATATATATATATTAACATTTATATATATATATATAACATATATA
>NW_022590629.1:0-11581 GCF_004348235.1 Phoca vitulina | reverse complement strand
CAGCTGAATTCCTGAGAGGAGACGAAATCCAGGTCTCCTACTCCTCCGCCATCTTGCTCCTCCAAAAATTTTTAATTAGAAATAAAAATGTCACAGAATTAAGATAATGGGTGCACAAAAAGTGTGTGTGTGTGTGTGTGTGTGTGTCAATGTGTGAGATTGAACCAGGATGACATTCTACATAATGAGAAGAGTTTATATGGAGGGAAGCCCTGTAAAGAAATGGAACATGGCAAAGTGTGGACAATGGTATGAAAAGATGCAAAAGGCCAGGCAGGACAGGGCCATCCTTGAGGCTCTTTAAAAGTAGCCACTTAAGGGCACCTGGCTGGCTCAGTGGGTAGAGCATGTGACTCTTGATTGTGGGGTCCTGAGTTCGAGCCCCACGTTGAGTGTAGAATTTACTTTAAAAAAAGAAGGGGCCACTTAATGCAGGTGATGTTCTAATTATAAAGTATTTATTCATTATAACAACTCCTCTGATTCTACCTTAGCTGCAGGAAAAAAATTAACAAACACCACCACCGTTAACCGAGTTTGGCCTCTTTATATTCCTATACAATAAAACTATGACTTTTGAAACCTAGAATCAAGAATCTAGTTGTTAGGGGCGCCTGGGTGGCTCAGTCGTTAAGCGTCTGCCTTCAGCTCAGGTCATGGTCCCAGGGTCCTGGGATCGAGCCCCGCATCGGGCTCCCTGCTCCGCGGGAAGCCTGCTTCTCCCTCTCCCACTTCCCTTGCTTGTGTTCCCTCTCTCGCTGTCTCTCTCTCTGTCAAATAAATAAATTTAAAAAAAAAGAATCTAGCTGTTAAAAAATTGAGCTTTTCAGTAGTTCAAACTGACCTTCCCAAAATAATAGTCTAAATTCATCCTCTCACATATGAAATATCATCTCCACTCCAAAGAAGTCATAGTGTAGAATAATAAGTCTAAAGCCTAAATGTGTATCTATTTCTTCTGCAATAACTATTCCAAAATACTCTGATTTTGGTCATCATTAATGAGGAGAGAAATGGACAAGAGCTTTAAGTCTGGCTTGCCTCAATGGACTATTATATAGGTTAAATAAGAGAATATAAAGCCTGAGAACATAGTAGGTGCTCAAGAGAAATTTGTTTTCTTTCTCATTGGACTGGAGTTTCTTTTCCAATCCCCCATCTATACGCCACCTCCCTGTATCCGTACCACCAATGCCCTAGAGGTGCCCTGGGTGATGGGGTGAGTCCCAGGGGTCTATCATTCATAGCTATCTATCAGAAGGGATTGTATGAGTAGAGAAGAGGTAAAGAAAAACAGGGATGAATGCCAGCTCCTTTGAAAACAGGTGTCAGCTGGTAAGAAACAGCTAGGAGAGGAGGGGTTTTGGAGAAGTCATCCTAAGGGCCTAGGTTCCAATGCACCAAGCATGTCAAAGGAGGTCTTCAGTGGGCCAGGAGGGCAGCAAACCCAGGGGTCCCTCGGGGGAAGCGGGGGTAGTTAGCTGCCAAAGAAGGCAGGGCTTTGGACTCAGGCAGACTGGGGTTCAAGCACAGGCTTCCCCAGTCACCAGCTGTGTGGCCCCATGCAGGACAATGAATGCTCTTCGCCTCCATTTTCTCTTGTTAGAACAGGAATGGTGATTCTTACTTGTGATGTGGTAAGGATACAATGAACTAACATATGAAAGCCTATCCCAGACAGACCTTCTCATAGGACATGCTCAAAATGTGTTTGTTCCCTTTGGAGAACACCAGGTGCCCCTCTTCTCGCTTCCCACTAAGACACTATTGACTGATGTGAGCAATAATTTATAGACATGCACATACACAAATCAGGCTTTCTAGAGGAAATTTTAATTGTGATCACACCTTTAAATGAATGGGTAAAGCCTCACTCAGGCTTTATCACATCAGCCAGCCAGGGAAAAAATAATAGAGAGGATAAGGAGCAAAAAACACCCTCCCAGTGTCCCTAGAAATCTATGCCATGGGTAAGAGATAACGCCCTTACTTTAAGAAGGCTCCTGGAAGCACTCAGTCTTGATGGGAATATAAATAACCATTTACTCAGTACTGACCATGTTCCAGGCACTGTCCTATGAGCTTTAGGTGCATTTTATAATGTAGTCATTCCAGCCACTGTTGTGTGCACTTAATCACTAAAGAAGGGGTTGTTTGAAGGGTCATACGACTAACAAGCCGAGGAGCTGTGAAGGAAGTCTGATAATCCTGGTGTGGTAGGGTACCCAGGGCACTCACAGGAGTCCTCCTGAGGGGCACCTAAGAGCACACTCACAATGCAGGGTGGCTTCTGAGCCCTCTGACCACCCTGTTTCATCTCCCTCTTCTCAGTGAGCATGGTTGCTGGTCCTCTTGGATGGTGACCTTGACTTACAGTGACCGAGAATCTATACCAATGTTGTGAGATTCCCAACTAGCTCCGTCCACCCAGGACCATGACCCAGATGCTGCCCCTACCTGCTGGGTTCCTGCCCCACCTGATCCCCAGTCATTGCTTACTAGTTGATCCAAACCAAGCGGAAGGAACAGGGCATGCAAATGCTATGACCCCCGGGACTGTGGGTATTTCCAGCAGCTGAAGCTCACGGAGCAGGTGAGGGAGAGGCAAGGAATAAAGCAAGGCAGGAGGCAGGCAAGCAAGATTCCAGAAGGCACCTAAGCTCTTCTTAGGCACTCAGTGTTCCAAATGTAATGGGAAGCTGGAGTCTTTAGGCAGGAGAAGTGACTTGATTAACTTTGTGATGAAAAATACCTCTCTGGTAGTTTTAGTGGCTATGACTTTGCATTCATCTGTCAATCTATATTTTTATTCCTTAATCCAGTAGGCTGTTTCTAGGTGTCTAACACAATTTGTATTACACTACAAAGGGCATTTATCTTAGAAAATGGAACTCAATTTATGAGTTGATTTAAAAATAAAATATTCTCCTCCTTGTTAAGAGCTATGGGTTCTCCATCTGGGTTGTCATAGAATGGACAGTAATAAGTTTACCTATAAATAGAAGAACAAAGTTATCTGAAATTATGGAATTTTACAAATAGGAACAAACAGTAGGGATATCCTAAGTCAATTGTTCTCTGTATTAATATTAAAAATGTCCCATTTTCATATGAAAAAACTTAAACTTTTGGAAAACATTGTTTGAAAAAATACATAACAAGAAAAAGTCACCATGAATTCAACAATATTAAAGGCATATTTTTTTATTTACAACACCATCCACAAAAATTAGGGAAAAAATATATCTTTACATGAATATAGATGTGTGTGTATGTATGTGAGTGATAGGCCTTCCTTTTGTAAAGTCTTTGTATGTAAATAAAACTTTATCCAGTTAATGATAGGGAGTAAAATAAAATATTAAAAACCATAAAATAATTCTAGAGGTATGTTAGAAATAAGCAGACAGTAATCTAGAGACCAGCAGGTTTGCCCCTTCCATCTGCCCCAAAATACAAACCCTAAGGCATAAAGACAGTGATAATACATGTAGATCAGTTTATCACCAACCAGAATCCATAAGCTATAAAAGAAAGTAAAGCTTTGCATAGTTTTGAATACACAGTTTGCAGAAACTTGAAAGTAAACATTGATGGGGGGGGGGGGGTTGCTAACTTCTGAAATAAAGAGCCCCAAGTCTCCGTGGGTTATTACAGGAAAGGATTGCTTCCTGTCGCGCTGCAGTGCAGTGTGGGTTGATGGCCCTGCAGGAGGATTGGAGGGGGCGAGGAGATTCTTACTTCTGCTCAGTCGTTCAGGCACCTTCCATCTCATGGTTCCACTCACCCCTAGCCTCAGCACCCTACACCGCACCCACTGCATGGGTGGATCATCAGCAGCTGCATCAGCAGCAGCTGATGAAGCCACAGAGAAATTGTTGAGAATTGTACTGAAGGTTTTGGGAAAGAGCTGGAGACATACGCCTCACTTTCCCTGCATTCTATTGGCCAGACATTAGTCACGTGCAAACCCTACGTGATTGCAAGGAATTCCGAGAAACAAAGTCTAAGCAGAGGGCCAACAGAAAAGGAAACCAGTTTGGCAAACTGTCTGCCTCAGCACCCCTCATCCCCCCTCCCTCACCAAAATGTGTAAAATCCTAGAATTAATATCCTCATCCAAAAAGGACCAAAGCAGGCCCCAGCCGAGAGTTTCAAACAGCAGTCCTCAAACGGGACATGCCACCCATGTGTATCACAAAGATTTTCCAAGAGACACATGGACACAGGACACTCTAAATGACTCCTTTTCCCAACTTTTACCTTTACTCTCTCCCCCAAAACTGAGCTGCCTGAGAACTGGTCTGCATGTTTGCAGGGGTGTCCATTTTCCATCTCAGTCTGCAAAAGGAAAGCACGCCACGAAGCGTCAGTCAGCGGTGGAAGACCCATCTAAGCGCTAATCAACCCCTTCTGTCTCGAACATTTTGCTGTGAAGGGTCAGAATGAGGTACGTGAGCTTCCTTCTTGTTGCTTTCAGGAACTCCCTTTCTTTGGGGGGATGTGGGCAACGAAGTCACCCACCACCCCACTCTCTGATGTGCCCGAAGAAAAGAATAATATTGACAAAGGCATGCTATAATGAGTGTTTCCGTTTTTCCAAGTGGTGAATGACTAACATGTAGATTTGTCCTGGACAAGTTGAAGCGGGAGGACGAGGTTCTTGTCTCACGGAGTCCAAGAATGAATCTCGTGTACAAAGCAGAGTGAGTAAAGCGATAGAAGTTTATTAGGCAAGGATACCGGTGGAAAAAAATCTCTCAGGAGTGAGGTGTTCTGATGGCATTGTCACTGAGGGCTTACAGGATTGGTCTTCTATAGAGAGCTAATCAGGGAACTTAAATCTTTTGGACTTCTCTACTGGCAGCGTCATGGATTAAGGCCTAGTGATAACATCTTTAATGGCTCACTTTTTTTTAGGGTCTGGTTATTTTCTGTTGACCACAGGAGACTGTCATAAATAAGACTTCCCCCTGGGACACCTAGGGCAGGGGGGTCTGGTGTGTTCCCTTATCTCTGGTTTCCTAACACCTCCACATTGTTGGGATTTCCGTGAGCCTGATCATGGCGCCCCCTATCTACCTCTCCCTACCTAGCCCCGCCTGTCCCTTTTTGAGAGTCTGGATAAAACTTTTTAGTGTACCTGAAAAAATTGAGCAGGTGAGTAACTCTAAGACTGCCTGGCTTATAGATCTTTCCAACTTGGGTCATTTCCACTTTTTCACTGGCAACGAAGTTGAAATAGGACCTATTTAAACTGTCAGAATAACTATTTGGTGCTAGATTACCGGTGCTTATTTTTGGCACATTACCCACACGAAGTTCAAAGATTTAAAGGACATAGCTATAATAAAACTTCGTCTATTTCCATATCCTTATTTCTGTGACCCAGTTTTCTCATTGTTTCAATGCCAAAAATGAGAGTATATCATTCCAGCAATAAATAATATTCATCAATGGGGCCATAATCTAATGAGGAAAAAAGCTTTGCTGTCTCATTAAGAAATGCATAAAAATTGTACATTTTATGGCTAATAATCTGTTTACCAAAATTTATAATATAATGATGTTGCTTTGTTCTATTTTGTTCTAATCATAATTTTACACTATCCTCATAATTAAGCAGTAGTCCCTATAAGAATTTGTCATTAAATATCTTTTGGTCTCAGATTTTGTGCTGCTGTGACTCTTTATCTTTTGGGTTTTTTTTTTTTCTATCTTATCTTTTCATTATGAGAAATTTGGAGAGTTTACATGAAGTGATGGTGACTAGATTAACTGGTTTTGTCTTCATTTTATATCTCTTATAAGTTCCATATGTATCTTACCTGATCATTTTTCAGTCCTTTACCATATTTTCACCTCCTATTTTTTTTATCTTTAAGTTTTAGCCTTTTCTGCTCTAAACCTAAATTCATCCAATCATTTTCAGTATTATTAGTTTTCTCACTCTTTTATTAATAAGGTCTCTTAAGTCTTCTTTCATTTTTCCTTCAATTTTATTCTACTCTGTTTTTAACTACTTCGTATCTTATTTTTAATTTTTAGTTTCCAGTTTATCTTCAGTTATCTTTATTCATTTTCATCTTTAAGATTCTCCTAACCAGGTGACTGCCTTTACACCAGCCTGAATCCAGCAATGGTTTCTCTTCCTCCTGGGCAGTCGTGCCCCCATCCCCCTGGTATGTGGCTCAGCAAAGGGCCAAAAAGAAAGGAGCTGAGCAGGAGATGAAGAGGAATTCAGTACACCTGAAGTGAAAGGAATCTTGGGTGGGAACTGGCTGCAAGGGATACCGGAGGGAGAGGTGGGGGTCAGGTCATACACGCCCCAGTTCTCTTCCTAAAGCATTCCCCAGAGTTAACAACTCTTTCTGTTCTGGAAACACTTTATTCACAGCTGGAGCCCAGCCCTCACTCATCGCGTTGTTTGGTAGTGATTCGTTCATAAAGCTACCTCCCCACTGGGTGAGAGCTCCGTGGGGACCGAAGACTGCAACTCCGCCAAGGTTGCATAGTCCCAGAACACAGCACAGTGAAGGGATTCCATCAATATTGTCCAATAAAACAATGAATGAATGGTGCTCCAAGCCAGGAACAAGAGGCATGAATAAAGAAAATGAAAGGGGCATGGCACGTGTATACATTCAAGGATACTGGGAACCCTCATCTTCCACTGAGAAACCAATAAAGAACAAACATCTCACAGGACTTCGTTTGCTCAGGATAAACCCAAGGCCCTCTCTGTTCTGCTGCTATCAGTTGTT
Source organism: Phoca vitulina (assembly GCF_004348235.1). Taxonomy (NCBI): domain Eukaryota; kingdom Metazoa; phylum Chordata; class Mammalia; order Carnivora; family Phocidae; genus Phoca; species Phoca vitulina. The sequence goes on along the minus strand of NW_022590629.1, from coordinate 4,817 downwards.
AGCATCAACTAATAAACCAACATCTTCCTAAGGTCTTATTTGATGATCGCTATCTAGACTCTGCAGTTTCTGTTCTTTTAATAACTACAAATTTCTTGGATGCCTGGGTGGCTCAGTCGGTTAAGCATTTGCCTTCGGCTCAGGTCATGATCCTGGGGTCCTGGGATCGAGTCCCACATCAGGCTCCCTGCTCAGCAGAGAGTCTGCTTCTCCCTACCCGCCCCCCTGCTCCTGAGCTCACGTGCTCTCTCCCTTTCTCCCCCTCTCAAATAAAGGAAATCTTTTAAAAAAATAACTACAAATTTCTTAAGAATCAGGACTTTAGGATTATATTCTAACTGAATTCAAGACACACTCCCCAATCTTCCTTCACTGAAACACTGCATTGGCCCTGAGATTTTTGCTTCCCACATTCTCGAAGCTTAATTTCACAATACCCACCTATACCACCAAAAGTAATGCTAAGTACCGTTGGGGGTAAGAACGAATAGACCATGAACATTTCAAGATTATGTGATGGGGAATGTCTAGCTCTAATGCAAACCTTCTTCTGAGCTCCCAACCAGCAAATCAAACTCCTAATTATGTGTCTTATAAACCACATGTGCAAAACGGAATAACCAGTTTCTACTCTGTCCCCTAGATGCTTCCTCTTCACCTCTCCCTTCCATCCTGCCCTCATGCTCATCCATCTCAGGAACTGCTGCCTTCATGTGCCCTCATTCGTGCAGACACTCCTCCCTCAACACCCCACCCCTGGTCTGTTGATTCTACTTTCCAAGTTACAATCAACTCTGCCTACCTCTCTGTTTCCAACGCCACTCCCAGCCTGGCCTCATTCCTCCCTACCTCTATGCTCTCCTTATTAGCTTCCCGGTTGTCTCTCTTTACCCCTTCTAGGCCATTCTCCAGCCACAGTGATCCTTGTAAAATATGAACTTTATCCTGCTGGAACCTTGGTAAAAGCTTTTTAACCTTCTCCTTACCTTTAGAATCAAGCCCACAATCTTCAATCTGCCTCTAGGACCACAACATGATTCAGCCCTTGCTCTTCAGAGAGCTTCATCTCACACGAGCCTCTCCACGGGTCCCTATGCTCCTGTACTATGGGCCTTTCAGCATTTTACCAACTGGGTGCTTCTTGTTCATGTACTGTCACCTCCTCTACCTACTCTTCAGTTTCTTAATTCCTCTCTATCCATCAGATGCCGCAGCTGCTCACCTACCAGCAAGTAAGATGAAGGAGGCAACAGGAGTGGAAGGAGAAATGGCAGCTTGTGTTTTCAATGGTGTCAACAACTGAAGAGAAAAGATTGTATCAGTTCTGGACACACACACACACACACACACACACACACATTCTGTCCGGCCAAAAAAGTAAAACATATTTAATGAAACTTCAGGGAAGCAGGGTCTTTTATTTAGTTAGGAATAGGCTTCAGAAGTAGCAAAAGAAATAGTAACTTCACAGTAACTCAGAGAAATTGTTTCTTTTTCTCACACAACAGTTAAGTCCCATTACTGATTAGTAATGTCTGTCGTAAGTTAAGAGAGGAGACGTGGTAATGATGAGATCACACTCTGATATTTGTTTCCAAGGGATGGTGTAGTGGTTCAGTGACGTAATCAGGGACACAGACTCTTTCTATCTTTCTGCTCCCCTACAGTCAACATGCTGGATTTCATTTCCATGCTCATCACTGCCTCATGGACCCCAAATGGCTGCTGTATATCCAGGCTAAAGCCAGTATTCCAGGCAAGAAGAACTGGAAGAGGCGACTTTATATCTCATTAGCAAAAACTGTGTCACCTGGCCACCCTTAAATGGAAGAAAACTGGGCAACTGAATGTTAACTTTCACAGCTTCTTTAGCAAAGATAAGGCAAGGGGAAAGGGCTTTGAAATAGAGGTTGCGCCTGCCTGTGAGCATACTAGGGATAATCAATAGAAATTAGTGGTGCTGTAATGGCAATATAATTAAATGGTGCTATAAATAAAATATGTCTTTTCCTATACAGAATGTCATGGACATTGTCTTTTATTTAGAGTTCTGTCTTTATTTTTTTAAAAAGATTTTATTTATTTATTTGAGAGAGAGAGCACAGAGGGAAAGGGAGAGGGAGAAACAGACTCCCCATTGAGCAGAGAGCCTGATGCGGTGCTCGATCCCAGGACCCTGAGATCATGACCTGAGCCGAAGGCAGGCACCCAACTAACTAAGCCACCCAGGTGCCCCTAGAGTTCTGTCTTTATTATATTTATCAGGATTTCTATAGTTTGTCTCACAATATTTCCCCCAACTATATTTTCTTCATAGGTTAAGGCTTCTTTTTGTATATATAATTTTATATTTAATACATAATTTTATATTTAATACATAATTTTATATTTAATACATAATTTTATATTTATATATATAATTTTAACAATAAAACTATTCAAGAACCTATGCCCTGTGTTTGACAATAGAATACACCTATACAGAAATGTAGCAGCATTATCAGAACAAGAATGGTATTCTCTACAGCCTGCCCGCTCTTTTGATTCCAAGAAGATTCAACATTCATCCCCCTAAAAACCATCCCCATGAAACAGGCCGTGGAACTCAGCAAACAGCTCGTGCCTCTAAAAGACAGCAGGTGGCAGTACAGTATAAGAAGTGAGTGTGACCCAGTCAGATACCTCAATGCCACAAAATTAAATCCGTGTAATTTGTGTGTGCCTTACCCACAACCTCGTGCCACCAGTTCATCATAGCTTCAACCTCATCTCCAGAAATGAGCAAGGCAGGATGCCCTTTCAGTGACATGTTTCATTTGGTTTATTAACATTCAAATTCTTTCCACAGTTTGGCTATTGCGGACATTGCTGCTATGAACATTGGGGTGCATATGGCCCTTCTTTTCACTACATCTGTGTCTTTGGGGTAAATACCCAGTAGCACAATTGCTGGGTCATAGAGTAGCTCTATTTTTAAATTTTTGAGGAACCTCCACACTGTTTTCCAAAGTGGCTGTACCAACTTGCATTCCCACCAACAGTGTAAGAGGGTTCCCCTTTCTCCACAACCTCTCCAACATTTGTTGTTTCTTTCCCTGTCCATTTTTGCCGTTCTAACTGGTATAAGGTGGTATCTCAGTGTGGTTTTGATTTGAATTTCCCTGATGGCTAATGATGATGAACATTTTTTCATGTGTCTGTTAGCCATTTGTATGTCTTCTTCAGAGAAGTGTCTTTTCATATCTTCTGCCCACTTTTTGACTTGATTATTTGTTTTTTGGGTGTTGAGTGATGCTTCAACAGATGAATGGATAAAGAAGATGTGGTCCATATATACAATGGAATATTACTCAGCCATCAGAAAGGATGAATACCCAACTTTTACATCAACATGGATGGGACTGGAGGAGATTATGCTAAGTGAAATAAGTCAAGCAGAGAAAGTCAATTATCATATGGTTTCACTTATTTGTGGAACATAAGGAATAGCATGGAGGACACTAGGAGAAGGAAGGGAAAAATGAGGGGGTGGGGAATTGGAGGGAGAGATGAACCATGAGAAACTATGGACTCTGAGAAACAAACAGGGTTTTAGAGGGGAGGGGGGAGGGGGGATTGGTTAGCCCCGTGTTGGGTATTAAGGAGGGCACGTATTGCATGGAGCACTGGGTGTTATATGAAAACAATGGATCGTGGATCACCACACCAAAAATTAATGATGTATTGTATGGTGACTAACATAATAAAATTTAAAAAAAAAAGCAAAAAAATAAAAATAAAAAAAATAAACCAAAAAAAAACCACACAACAAAACGTTCAAATTCTTTTCAGATGGAAGACTGTTGACTGAAAACACAACTGTGTTGTCAAATGCAACATTGCCCCCAGGCATTTTTAGCCTATTTTTAGGAAATGATGAGATCACACTCTAATATTTGTTTCCAAAATTCTGGATCTTGTGTGACCTCCACGGGTCGATGTTTGTGGGACAGAATGGCCTAGGTAAACAACCTACTTTTAAGGGTGAGACTCTAAGGTTGAGAGCCGTATTCCTTTCTTCTCCAGGAATTTTGAGTCTAAAGAAACAGAGACACATATGAGCAACCAAGTAGGGTTTTTTTTCTTTTTTAGAAAAGTATAATGATACTTCAGTCTTTAAATGTACACTTCTTTTTCTGAATCAACTGAGATTTTGACACATGAAGAGATATTGAATCAGCAGAGAATTAGAGGAAAGGCAAAACTAGGTTATATCTTCATCCGGAGATGATACATTGATTTGAACAGAAGAGAAACTCCAATGCATCTGAACCAATTGCATGGAGCTCTGTGTTGGGAAAGCTTTTCAGGCTGTGTCTGGACTTGGTGAGAAAAGGTACACTGACTGATTAGTAATGTCTGTCTTAAGTGAAGAGAGGAGGCATGGTAATATATTTGTCACATTTTCTAACTCTGTCTTACTCTGGTTTGGTGTCATCTTCAGCCATTACATTTTTGAGGACCTATTTTATATGAACCACTGTGTTGGTTGCAAACACAAATATGAAAAATTGGGGGGGATGGTCTCTGCTCTCCCAAAAATGATAATATAGTAAAAAAGAATGAAGATCTATGTACTTTGAAGCAGAATCACTGAAGGGTCATAAAGAAGCAAAATAGGGCATGCTGAGGGTTAACCAGGGTAAAAGACCATTTCTAGTCAAAGGGATCAGAACATATGAACCAGAGAAGATGAAATTATCTGTAGGGTCTTTTTTTTTTTTTTTTTAATTTTTTATTGTTATGTTAATCCCCATACATTACATCATTAGTTTTAG
>NW_022590628.1:0-11585 GCF_004348235.1 Phoca vitulina | reverse complement strand
CAGCTGAATTCCTGAGAGGAGACGAAATCCAGGTCTCCTACTCCTCCGCCATCTTGCTCCTCCAAAAATTTTTAATTAGAAATAAAAATGTCACAGAATTAAGATAATGGGTGCACAAAAAGTGTGTGTGTGTGTGTGTGTGTGTGTCAATGTGTGAGATTGAACCAGGATGACATTCTACATAATGAGAAGAGTTTATATGGAGGGAAGCCCTGTAAAGAAATGGAACATGGCAAAGTGTGGACAATGGTATGAAAAGATGCAAAAGGCCAGGCAGGACAGGGCCATCCTTGAGGCTCTTTAAAAGTAGCCACTTAAGGGCACCTGGCTGGCTCAGTGGGTAGAGCATGTGACTCTTGATTGTGGGGTCCTGAGTTCGAGCCCCACGTTGAGTGTAGAATTTACTTTAAAAAAAGAAGGGGCCACTTAATGCAGGTGATGTTCTAATTATAAAGTATTTATTCATTATAACAACTCCTCTGATTCTACCTTAGCTGCAGGAAAAAAATTAACAAACACCACCACCGTTAACCGAGTTTGGCCTCTTTATATTCCTATACAATAAAACTATGACTTTTGAAACCTAGAATCAAGAATCTAGTTGTTAGGGGCGCCTGGGTGGCTCAGTCGTTAAGCGTCTGCCTTCAGCTCAGGTCATGGTCCCAGGGTCCTGGGATCGAGCCCCGCATCGGGCTCCCTGCTCCGCGGGAAGCCTGCTTCTCCCTCTCCCACTTCCCTTGCTTGTGTTCCCTCTCTCGCTGTCTCTCTCTCTGTCAAATAAATAAATTTAAAAAAAAAGAATCTAGCTGTTAAAAAATTGAGCTTTTCAGTAGTTCAAACTGACCTTCCCAAAATAATAGTCTAAATTCATCCTCTCACATATGAAATATCATCTCCACTCCAAAGAAGTCATAGTGTAGAATAATAAGTCTAAAGCCTAAATGTGTATCTATTTCTTCTGCAATAACTATTCCAAAATACTCTGATTTTGGTCATCATTAATGAGGAGAGAAATGGACAAGAGCTTTAAGTCTGGCTTGCCTCAATGGACTATTATATAGGTTAAATAAGAGAATATAAAGCCTGAGAACATAGTAGGTGCTCAAGAGAAATTTGTTTTCTTTCTCATTGGACTGGAGTTTCTTTTCCAATCCCCCATCTATACGCCACCTCCCTGTATCCGTACCACCAATGCCCTAGAGGTGCCCTGGGTGATGGGGTGAGTCCCAGGGGTCTATCATTCATAGCTATCTATCAGAAGGGATTGTATGAGTAGAGAAGAGGTAAAGAAAAACAGGGATGAATGCCAGCTCCTTTGAAAACAGGTGTCAGCTGGTAAGAAACAGCTAGGAGAGGAGGGGTTTTGGAGAAGTCATCCTAAGGGCCTAGGTTCCAATGCACCAAGCATGTCAAAGGAGGTCTTCAGTGGGCCAGGAGGGCAGCAAACCCAGGGGTCCCTCGGGGGAAGCGGGGGTAGTTAGCTGCCAAAGAAGGCAGGGCTTTGGACTCAGGCAGACTGGGGTTCAAGCACAGGCTTCCCCAGTCACCAGCTGTGTGGCCCCGTGCAGGACAATGAATGCTCTTCGCCTCCATTTTCTCTTGTTAGAACAGGAATGGTGATTCTTACTTGTGATGTGGTAAGGATACAATGAACTAACATATGAAAGCCTATCCCAGACAGACCTTCTCATAGGACATGCTCAAAATGTGTTTGTTCCCTTTGGAGAACACCAGGTGCCCCTCTTCTCGCTTCCCACTAAGACACTATTGACTGATGTGAGCAATAATTTATAGACATGCACATACACAAATCAGGCTTTCTAGAGGAAATTTTAATTGTGATCACACCTTTAAATGAATGGGTAAAGCCTCACTCAGGCTTTATCACATCAGCCAGCCAGGGAAAAAATAATAGAGAGGATAAGGAGCAAAAAACGCCCTCCCAGTGTCCCTAGAAATCTATGCCATGGGTAAGAGATAACGCCCTTACTTTAAGAAGGCTCCTGGAAGCACTCAGTCTTGATGGGAATATAAATAACCATTTACTCAGTACTGACCATGTTCCAGGCACTGTCCTATGAGCTTTAGGTGCATTTTATAATGTAGTCATTCCAGCCACTGTTGTGTGCACTTAATCACTAAAGAAGGGGTTGTTTGAAGGGTCATACGACTAACAAGCCGAGGAGCTGTGAAGGAAGTCTGATAATCCTGGTGTGGTAGGGTACCCAGGGCACTCACAGGAGTCCTCCTGAGGGGCACCTAAGAGCACACTCACAATGCAGGGTGGCTTCTGAGCCCTCTGACCACCCTGTTTCATCTCCCTCTTCTCAGTGAGCATGGTTGCTGGTCCTCTTGGATGGTGACCTTGACTTACAGTGACCGAGAATCTATACCAATGTTGTGAGATTCCCAACTAGCTCCGTCCACCCAGGACCATGACCCAGATGCTGCCCCTACCTGCTGGGTTCCTGCCCCACCTGATCCCCAGTCATTGCTTACTAGTTGATCCAAACCAAGCGGAAGGAACAGGGCATGCAAATGCTATGACCCCCGGGACTGTGGGTATTTCCAGCAGCTGAAGCTCACGGAGCAGGTGAGGGAGAGGCAAGGAATAAAGCAAGGCAGGAGGCAGGCAAGCAAGATTCCAGAAGGCACCTAAGCTCTTCTTAGGCACTCAGTGTTCCAAATGTAATGGGAAGCTGGAGTCTTTAGGCAGGAGAAGTGACTTGATTAACTTTGTGATGAAAAATACCTCTCTGGTAGTTTTAGTGGCTATGACTTTGCATTCATCTGTCAATCTATATTTTTATTCCTTAATCCAGTAGGCTGTTTCTAGGTGTCTAACACAATTTGTATTACACTACAAAGGGCATTTATCTTAGAAAATGGAACTCAATTTATGAGTTGATTTAAAAATAAAATATTCTCCTCCTTGTTAAGAGCTATGGGTTCTCCATCTGGGTTGTCATAGAATGGACAGTAATAAGTTTACCTATAAATAAAAGAACAAAGTTATCTGAAATTATGGAATTTTACAAATAGGAACAAACAGTAGGGATATCCTAAGTCAATTGTTCTCTGTATTAGTATTAAAAATGTCCCATTTTCATATGAAAAAACTTAAACTTTTGGAAAACATTGTTTGAAAAAATACATAACAAGAAAAAGTCACCATGAATTCAACAATATTAAAGGCATATTTTTTTATTTACAACACCATCCACAAAAATTAGGGAAAAAATATATCTTTACATGAATATAGATGTGTGTGTATGTATGTGAGTGATAGGCCTTCCTTTTGTAAAGTCTTTGTATGTAAATAAAACTTTATCCAGTTAATGATAGGGAGTAAAATAAAATATTAAAAACCATAAAATAATTCTAGAGGTATGTTAGAAATAAGCAGACAGTAATCTAGAGACCAGCAGGCTTGCCCCTTCCATCTGCCCCAAAATACAAACCCTAAGGCATAAAGACAGTGATAATACATGTAGATCAGTTTATCACCAACCAGAATCCATAAGCTATAAAAGAAAGTAAAGCTTTGCATAGTTTTGAATACACAGTTTGCAGAAACTTGAAAGTAAACATTGATGGGGGGGGGGGGGTTGCTAACTTCTGAAATAAAGAGCCCCAAGTCTCCGTGGGTTATTACAGGAAAGGATTGCTTCCTGTCGCGCTGCAGTGCAGTGTGGGTTGATGGCCCTGCAGGAGGATTGGAGGGGGCGAGGAGATTCTTACTTCTGCTCAGTCGTTCAGGCACCTTCCATCTCATGGTTCCACTCACCCCTAGCCTCAGCACCCTACACCGCACCCACTGCATGGGTGGATCATCAGCAGCTGCATCAGCAGCAGCTGATGAAGCCACAGAGAAATTGTTGAGAATTGTACTGAAGGTTTTGGGAAAGAGCTGGAGACATACGCCTCACTTTCCCTGCATTCTATTGGCCAGACATTAGTCACGTGCAAACCCTACGTGATTGCAAGGAATTCCGAGAAACAAAGTCTAAGCAGAGGGCCAACAGAAAAGGAAACCAGTTTGGCAAACTGTCTGCCTCAGCACCCCTCATCCCCCCCTCCCTCACCAAAATGTGTAAAATCCTAGAATTAATATCCTCATCCAAAAAGGACCAAGCAGGCCCCAGCCGAGAGTTTCAAACAGCAGTCCTCAAACGGGACATGCCACCCATGTGTATCACAAAGATTTTCCAAGAGACACATGGACACAGGACACTCTAAATGACTCCTTTTCCCAACTTTTACCTTTACTCTCTCCCCCAAAACTGAGCTGCCTGAGAACTGGTCTGCATGTTTGCAGGGGTGTCCATTTTCCATCTCAGTCTGCAAAAGGAAAGCACGCCACGAAGCGTCAGTCAGCGGTGGAAGACCCATCTAAGTGCTAATCAACCCCTTTTGTCTCGAACATTTTGCTGTGAAGGGTCAGAATGAGGTACGTGAGCTTCCTTCTTGTTGCTTTCAGGAACTCCCTTTCTTTGGGGGGATGTGGGCAACGAAGTAACCCACCACCCCACTCTCTGATGTGCCCGAAGAAAAGAATAATTTTGACAAAGGCATGCTATAATGAGTGTTTCCGTTTTTCCAAGTGGTGAATGACTAACATGTAGATTTGTCCTGGACAAGTTGAAGCGGGAGGACGAGGTTCTTGTCTCACGGAGTCCAAGAATGAATCTCGTGTACAAAGCAGAGTGAGTAAAGCGATAGAAGTTTATTAGGCAAGGATACCGGTGGAAAAAAATCTCTCAGGAGTGAGGTGTTCTGATGGCATTGTCACTGAGGGCTTACAGGATTGGTCTTCTATAGAGAGCTAATCAGGGAACTTAAATCTTTTGGACTTCTCTACTGGCAGCGTCATGGATTAAGGCCTAGTGATAACATCTTTAATGGCTCACTTTTTTTTAGGGTCTGGTTATTTTCTGTTGACCACAGGAGACTGTCATAAATAAGACTTCCCCCTGGGACACCTAGGGCAGGGGGGTCTGGTGTGTTCCCTTATCTCTGGTTTCCTAACACCTCCACATTGTTGGGATTTCCGTGAGCCTGATCATGGCGCCCCCTATCTACCTCTCCCTACCTAGCCCCGCCTGTCCCTTTTTGAGAGTCTGGATAAAACTTTTTAGTGTACCTGAAAAAATTGAGCAGGTGAGTAACTCTAAGACTGCCTGGCTTATAGATCTTTCCAACTTGGGTCATTTCCACTTTTTCACTGGCAACGAAGTTGAAATAGGACCTATTTAAACTGTCAGAATAACTATTTGGTGCTAGATTACCGGTGCTTATTTTTGGCACATTACCCACACGAAGTTCAAAGATTTAAAGGACATAGCTATAATAAAACTTCGTCTATTTCCATATCCTTATTTCTGTGACCCAGTTTTCTCATTGTTTCAATGCCAAAAATGAGAGTATATCATTCCAGCAATAAATAATATTCATCAATGGGGCCATAATCTAATGAGGAAAAAAGCTTTGCTGTCTCATTAAGAAATGCATAAAAATTGTACATTTTATGGCTAATAATCTGTTTACCAAAATTTATAATATAATGATGTTGCTTTGTTCTATTTTGTTCTAATCATAATTTTACACTATCCTCATAATTAAGCAGTAGTCCCTATAAGAATTTGTCATTAAATATCTTTTGGTCTCAGATTTTGTGCTGCTGTGACTCTTTATCTTTTGGGTTTTTTTTTTTTTCTATCTTATCTTTTCATTATGAGAAATTTGGAGAGTTTACATGAAGTGATGGTGACTAGATTAACTGGTTTTGTCTTCATTTTATATCTCTTATAAGTTCCATATGTATCTTACCTGATCATTTTTCAGTCCTTTACCATATTTTCACCTCCTATTTTTTTTTATCTTTAAGTTTTAGCCTTTTCTGCTCTAAACCTAAATTCATCCAATCATTTTCAGTATTATTAGTTTTCTCACTCTTTTATTAATAAGGTCTCTTAAGTCTTCTTTCATTTTTCCTTCAATTTTATTCTACTCTGTTTTTAACTACTTCGTATCTTATTTTTAATTTTTAGTTTCCAGTTTATCTTCAGTTATCTTTATTCATTTTCATCTTTAAGATTCTCCTAACCAGGTGACTGCCTTTACACCAGCCTGAATCCAGCAATGGTTTCTCTTCCTCCTGGGCAGTCGTGCCCCCATCCCCCTGGTATGTGGCTCAGCAAAGGGCCAAAAAGAAAGGAGCTGAGCAGGAGATGAAGAGGAATTCAGTACACCTGAAGTGAAAGGAATCTTGGGTGGGAACTGGCTGCAAGGGATACCGGAGGGAGAGGTGGGGGTCAGGTCATACACGCCCCAGTTCTCTTCCTAAAGCATTCCCCAGAGTTAACAACTCTTTCTGTTCTGGAAACACTTTATTCACAGCTGGAGCCCAGCCCTCACTCATCGCGTTGTTTGGTAGTGATTCGTTCATAAAGCTACCTCCCCACTGGGTGAGAGCTCCGTGGGGACCGAAGACTGCAACTCCGCCAAGGTTGCATAGTCCCAGAACACAGCACAGTGAAGGGATTCCATCAATATTGTCCAATAAAACAATGAATGAATGGTGCTCCAAGCCAGGAACAAGAGGCATGAATAAAGAAAATGAAAGGGGCATGGCACGTGTATACATTCAAGGATACTGGGAACCCTCATCTTCCACTGAGAAACCAATAAAGAACAAACATCTCACAGGACTTCGTTTGCTCAGGATAAACCCAAGGCCCTCTCTGTTCTGCTGCTATCAGTTGTTAGCATCAACTAATAAACCAACATCTTCCTAAGGTCTTATTTGATGATCGCTATCTAGACTCTGCAGTTTCTGTTCTTTTAATAACTACAAATTTCTTGGATGCCTGGGTGGCTCAGTCGGTTAAGCATTTGCCTTCGGCTCAGGTCATGATCCTGGGGTCCTGGGATCGAGTCCCACATCAGGCTCCCTGCTCAGCAGAGAGTCTGCTTCTCCCTACCCGCCCCCCTGCTCCTGAGCTCACGTGCTCTCTCCCTTTCTCCCCCTCTCAAATAAAGGAAATCTTTTAAAAAAATAACTACAAATTTCTTAAGAATCAGGACTTTAGGATTATATTCTAACTGAATTCAAGACACACTCCCCAATCTTCCTTCACTGAAACACTGCATTGGCCCTGAGATTTTTGCTTCCCACATTCTCGAAGCTTAATTTCACAATACCCACCTATACCACCAAAAGTAATGCTAAGTACCGTTGGGGGTAAGAACGAATAGACCATGAACATTTCAAGATTATGTGATGGGGAATGTCTAGCTCTAATGCAAACCTTCTTCTGAGCTCCCAACCAGCAAATCAAATTCCTAATTATGTGTCTTATAAACCACATGTGCAAAACGGAATAACCAGTTTCTACTCTGTCCCCTAGATGCTTCCTCTTCACCTCTCCCTTCCATCCTGCCCTCATGCTCATCCATCTCAGGAACTGCTGCCTTCATGTGCCCTCATTCGTGCAGACACTCCTCCCTCAACACCCCACCCCTGGTCTGTTGATTCTACTTTCCAAGTTACAATCAACTCTGCCTACCTCTCTGTTTCCAACGCCACTCCCAGCCTGGCCTCATTCCTCCCTACCTCTATGCTCTCCTTATTAGCTTCCCGGTTGTCTCTCTTTACCCCTTCTAGGCCATTCTCCAGCCACAGTGATCCTTGTAAAATATGAACTTTATCCTGCTGGAACCTTGGTAAAAGCTTTTTAACCTTCTCCTTACCTTTAGAATCAAGCCCACAATCTTCAATCTGCCTCTAGGACCACAACATGATTCAGCCCTTGCTCTTTAGAGAGCTTCATCTCACACGAGCCTCTCCACAGGTCCCTATGCTCCTGTACTATGGGCCTTTCAGCATTTTACCAACTGGGTGCTTCTTGTTCATGTACTGTCACCTCCTCTACCTACTCTTCAGTTTCTTAATTCCTCTCTATCCATCAGATGCCGCAGCTGCTCACCTACCAGCAAGTAAGATGAAGGAGGCAACAGGAGTGGAAGGAGAAATGGCAGCTTGTGTTTTCAATGGTGTCAACAACTGAAGAGAAAAGATTGTATCAGTTCTGGACACACACACACACACACACACACACACACACATTCTGTCCGGCCAAAAAAGTAAAACATATTTAATGAAACTTCAGGGAAGCAGGGTCTTTTATTTAGTTAGGAATAGGCTTCAGAAGTAGCAAAAGAAATAGTAACTTCACAGTAACTCAGAGAAATTGTTTCTTTTTCTCACACAACAGTTAAGTCCCATTACTGATTAGTAATGTCTGTCGTAAGTGAAGAGAGGAGACGTGGTAATGATGAGATCACACTCTGATATTTGTTTCCAAGGGATGGTGTAGTGGTTCAGTGACGTAATCAGGGACACAGACTCTTTCTATCTTTCTGCTCCCCTACAGTCAACATGCTGGATTTCATTTCCATGCTCATCACTGCCTCATGGACCCCAAATGGCTGCTGTATATCCAGGCTAAAGCCAGTATTCCAGGCAAGAAGAACTGGAAGAGGCGACTTTATATCTCATTAGCAAAAACTGTGTCACCTGGCCACCCTTAAATGGAAGAAAACTGGGCAACTGAATGTTAACTTTCACAGCTTCTTTAGCAAAGATAAGGCAAGGGGAAAGGGCTTTGAAATAGAGGTTGCGCCTGCCTGTGAGCATACTAGGGATAATCAATAGAAATTAGTGGTGCTGTAATGGCAATATAATTAAATGGTGCTATAAATAAAATATGTCTTTTCCTATACAGAATGTCATGGACATTGTCTTTTATTTAGAGTTCTGTCTTTATTTTTTTAAAAAGATTTTATTTATTTATTTGAGAGAGAGAGCACAGAGGGAAAGGGAGAGGGAGAAACAGACTCCCCATTGAGCAGAGAGCCTGATGCGGTGCTCGATCCCAGGACCCTGAGATCATGACCTGAGCCGAAGGCAGGCACCCAACTAACTAAGCCACCCAGGTGCCCCTAGAGTTCTGTCTTTATTATATTTATCAGGATTTCTATAGTTTGTCTCACAATATTTCCCCCAACTATATTTTCTTCATAGGTTAAGGCTTCTTTTTGTATATATAATTTTATATTTAATACATAATTTTATATTTAATACATAATTTTATATTTAATACATAATTTTATATTTATATATATAATTTTAACAATAAAACTATTCAAGAACCTATGCCCTGTGTTTGACAATAGAATACACCTATACAGAAATGTAGCAGCATTATCAGAACAAGAATGGTATTCTCTACAGCCTGCCCGCTCTTTTGATTCCAAGAAGATTCAACATTCATCCCCCTAAAAACCATCCCCATGAAACAGGCCGTGGAACTCAGCAAACAGCTCGTGCCTCTAAAAGACAGCAGGTGGCAGTACAGTATAAGAAGTGAGTGTGACCCAGTCAGATACCTCAATGCCACAAAATTAAATCCGTGTAATTTGTGTGTGCCTTACCCACAACCTCGTGCCACCAGTTCATCATAGCTTCAACCTCATCTCCAGAAATGAGCAAGGCAGGATGCCCTTTCAGTGACATGTTTCATTTGGTTTATTAACATTCAAATTCTTTCCACAGTTTGGCTATTGCGGACATTGCTGCTATGAACATTGGGGTGCATATGGCCCTTCTTTTCACTACATCTGTGTCTTTGGGGTAAATACCCAGTAGCACAATTGCTGGGTCATAGAGTAGCTCTATTTTTAAATTTTTGAGGAACCTCCACACTGTTTTCCAAAGTGGCTGTACCAACTTGCATTCCCACCAACAGTGTAAGAGGGTTCCCCTTTCTCCACAACCTCTCCAACATTTGTTGTTTCTTTCCCTGTCCATTTTTGCCGTTCTAACTGGTATAAGGTGGTATCTCAGTGTGGTTTTGATTTGAATTTCCCTGATGGCTAATGATGATGAACATTTTTTCATGTGTCTGTTAGCCATTTGTATGTCTTCTTCAGAGAAGTGTCTTTTCATATCTTCTGCCCACTTTTTGACTTGATTATTTGTTTTTTGGGTGTTGAGTGATGCTTCAACAGATGAATGGATAAAGAAGATGTGGTCCATATATACAATGGAATATTACTCAGCCATCAGAAAGGATGAATACCCAACTTTTACATCAACATGGATGGGACTGGAGGAGATTATGCTAAGTGAAATAAGTCAAGCAGAGAAAGTCAATTATCATATGGTTTCACTTATTTGTGGAACATAAGGAATAGCATGGAGGACACTAGGAGAAGGAAGGGAAAAATGAGGGGGTGGGGAATTGGAGGGAGAGATGAACCATGAGAAACTATGGACTCTGAGAAACAAACAGGGTTTTAGAGGGGAGGGGGGAGGGGGGATTGGTTAGCCCCGTGTTGGGTATTAAGGAGGGCACGTATTGCATGGAGCACTGGGTGTTATATGAAAACAATGGATCGTGGATCACCACACCAAAAATTAATGATGTATTGTATGGTGACTAACATAATAAAATTTAAAAAAAAAAGCAAAAAAATAAAAATAAAAAAAATAAACCAAAAAAAAAACACACAACAAAACGTTCAAATTCTTTTCAGATGGAAGACTGTTGACTGAAAACACAACTGTGTTGTCAAATGCAACATTGCCCCCAGGCATTTTTAGCCTATTTTTAGGAAATGATGAGATCACACTCTAATATTTGTTTCCAAAATTCTGGATCTTGTGTGACCTCCACGGGTCGATGTTTGTGGGACAGAATGGCCTAGGTAAACAACCTACTTTTAAGGGTGAGACTCTAAGGTTGAGAGCCGTATTCCTTTCTTCTCCAGGAATTTTGAGTCTAAAGAAACAGAGACACATATGAGCAACCAAGTAGGGTTTTTTTTCTTTTTTAGAAAAGTATAATGATACTTCAGTCTTTAAATGTACACTTCTTTTTCTGAATCAACTGAGATTTTGACACATGAAGAGATATTGAATCAGCAGAGAATTAGAGGAAAGGCAAAACTAGGTTATATCTCCATCCGGAGATGATACATTGATTTGAACAGAAGAGAAACTCCAATGCATCTGAACCAATTGCATGGAGCTCTGTGTTGGGAAAGCTTTTCAGGCTGTGTCTGGACTTGGTGAGAAAAGGTACACTGACTGATTAGTAATGTCTGTCTTAAGTGAAGAGAGGAGGCATGGTAATATATTTGTCACATTTTCTAACTCTGTCTTACTCTGGTTTGGTGTCATCTTCAGCCATTACATTTTTGAGGACCTATTTTATATGAACCACTGTGTTGGTTGCAAACACAAATATGAAAAATTGGGGGGGATGGTCTCTGCTCTCCCAAAAATGATAATATAGTAAAAAAGAATGAAGATCTATGTACTTTGAAGCAGAATCACTGAAGGGTCATAAAGAAGCAAAATAGGGCATGCTGAGGGTTAACCAGGGTAAAAGACCATTTCTAGTCAAAGGGATCAGAACATATGAACCAGAGAAGATGAAATTATCTGTAGGGTCTTTTTTTTTTTTTTTTTAATTTTTTATTGTTATGTTAATCCCCATACATTACATCATTAGTTTTAG
>NW_022590627.1:0-11601 GCF_004348235.1 Phoca vitulina | reverse complement strand
AAAAATTTAAAAATAGAGCTACCCTATGACCCAGCAATTGCACTACTGGGTATTTACCCCAAAGACACAGATGTAGTGAAAAGAAGGGCCATATGCACCCCAATGTTCATAGCAGCAATGTCCGCAATAGCCAAACTGTGGAAAGAGCCGAGATGCCCTTCAACAGATGAATGGATAAAGAAGATGTGGTCCATATATACGATGGAATATTACTCAGCCATCAGAAAGGATGAATACCCAGCTTTTACATCAACATGGATGGGACTGGAGGAGATTATGCTAAGTGAAATAAGTCAAGCAGAGAAAGTCAATTATCATATGGTTTCACTTATTTGTGGAACATAAGAAATAGCATGGAGGACACTAGGAGAAGGAAGGGAAAAATGGAGGGGGGGATGAACCATGAGAGACTATGGACTCTGAGAAACAAACAGGGTTTTAGAGGGGAGGGGGGTGGGAGGATTGGTTAGCCCGGTGATGGGTATTAAGGAGGGCACGTACTGCATGGAGCACTGGGTGTTATATGAAAACAATGGATCGTGGATCACCACATCAAAAACCAATGATGTATTGTATGGTGACTAACATAATAAAATTTTAAAAAATAAAATAAAACTCCAGGCTTTAAGCCCTGCTTGTTGCAAGAACTCGTGAAATTCAGGGCCCTCCTACCTTCTAGGCCAGTTGCTATGGGGATTCGTTTTTCCCATGTGCTCCCCTGTGTGCTAGTCTATCTTTCACCCTTCTTTGCAACTGCAGCTCCCTCCCCACAGCAGCGGCCATGATCTGTTTCTCTCCCAAACCAAGTCTCTACACTTCCTACCTTTTTTGACGTGGCCTCTTCTCTGGCTTTAGTTGTGGAGTTTGTTCTGCCAGTCTTAAGGTCAATTTCTCGGGTATTTAGGATGATTTGATAATTATCGGGTTGTATTTGTGGGACAAAATGAACTTAGGGTCCTCCTGCTCTGCCATCGTCTCCTATGTTTGTGTAAACTATTATTTTCTAGTGGCTTATTCAGATTCAGATACAGTTTTTTTGTTTAGGGGGGGCTTAGGGGGCAAGAATGCTTCCAAGGTGGTGATTGAATCACATTAGGAAGCCTGTCAAGTCTAGTCATTGCTCTTTGGGGAATGTGCCAAAATTCATCAGTATGTTCAAATGTTAGCAGCCTGATCCATCATTTAAAGTCTCCCATGAGGGGCGCCTGGGTGGCTCAGTTGTTAAGTGTCTGCATTCGGCTCAGGTCATGATCCCAGGGTCCTGGGATCGAGCCCTGCATCGGGCTCCCTGCTCAGCGGGAAGCCTGCTTCTCCCTCTCCCACTCCCCCTGCTTGTGTTCCCTCTCTCACTGTATCTCTCTCTGTCAAATAAATAAAATCTTTAAAAAAAATAAAAAAAAATTAAAGTCTCCCATGAGCCTTTCTTAATGGTTTCAGCATCCCATTTACTGGATCCATTACTTCATATAGAAGCAGTGCTCTTTAAATGCACATACTCTGTGGAGTGAGGAAAGAAATCTTTTGGTTTTATAAAATTTAAAACTGAGATAGAACTCGTTTAGTTTTCTTTGTAGTGGGGAAGCTCTTCTCCAGCCCCCTTGATCTACAATCTTGAAGAAGATTACCTTGCTGAACTTAGGTGAGAGGGAGCCCACTCTGTCCTTTTAGCAGAGCTCTGGTAGGAAGCTTATCTTTGTATTGACCCAAATTCTGCCTCCAGGCAATCTATACCTATTCTTTCAGAACAACTTGAAATATCTCTCTTCTTCTACAGGGTAAATCTGAAAACAATGAACATACTTTCTTTTTTTTTTTTTTTTTTAAAGATTTTATTTATTTAATTGAAAGAGGCAGAGATAGCGAGAGCAGGAACACAAGCAGGGGGAGTGGGAGAGGGAGAAACAGGCTTCCTGCCAGGCAGGCCCGATGTGGGACTCGATCCCAGGACCCTGGGATCATGACCTGAGCCGAAGGCAGACGCTTAACGACTGAGCCACCCAGGCGCCCAACATACTTTCTTTTAATATATACGTCCAGGCTGAATATATCCCAATCTTTCCACATTCCTCAGGAAAATAATTTTCAGGCCATTGTCTAAATTGATCTCCTCGTGATAAATTTGAAAAGAACAAGGTACTCTTAGAGGGAATTTATTCAGTATACTTTGACTTTTTTTTTTTTTTTTAAGATTTTACTTATTTGAGAGAGAGACCGTGGGAGAGAGAGCAAGAGCAGAGGGAGAGGGAGAAGCAGATTCCCCGCTGAGCAGGGAGCCCGATGCAGAACTTGATCCCAGGACTCTGGGATCATGACCTGAGCTGAAGACAGATGCTTAACTGACTGAGCCACCCAGGCGCCCCCAATATACTTCATCTTAAGATGAGTTTTGCTCCTAAAAGCTAGAGGAGAGTAGGAGGGAACAACTGAGCCAGACAGTGACCCTGTCAATCTTTCTGTCAGTTGCTCTTAACTTTTTCTGGTCATTTGACATGAATCTGATGCTTAGGTGTTCTCCCCAGAAAATTTATCCATTAAAGTTTGCCTGTTACATGTGTTCATAGACCTTCACGTACACATCAAAGTGTACTTACATCTCATTAGGGGATTCAAGGCTCTTGGGTCCTCTTTCAGCTTTGCTTAGTTGTATTTTGGCCGTGTGTATGGATATGGTATATATGGTGAAGGATTGGGGGATAGGAGTGAAGAAGGGCAGTAATTTGGGGGATTTCTGTCTCGGTAGCTCTTCTTTGTACCATTACTTGTCTGACTCCCCCTTCCCTATTCCTACACATCCTCCCCTTTTTCCCAGGCATAGTACTCCCCATAAGAGAAAGAAGTCACGTGTCCTTCATCACCTTATTCTTCTCACTGAGGCTGTGTTTCTTTAAGTCTGTGATTCGTATTGCCTTTACAGTAATTACTAGTTAAATCTAAGAGAAAATGATACGAGAGGATAACATTTTATTTGAGTGCTTTAAATGTGTGTTAACATGTAAAGGATCTTTTAGAAATTGTGGGGGAAAACTTTCTGGTTAGTTGTATTGAACGTGCATGTACATGTGTGTTCTTTGCATTATCAAGTTCATATATGCATTCACTGTAATAGTATCAGCCAGTGAGACTCTTGCTCTTTTCGTTTGTTACTACAGATGTGGTAAAAGGTGAAAAGATTCTTCCAGTATTTGATGAGCCACCAAATCCAACCAATGTTGAAGAGAGTTTAAAGAGAATTAAAGAAAATGATGTTCGTCTTATTGAAGTTAATTTGAATAATATAAAGGTACGTGTGCTAAGCAAACAAAGTTTTGACTTGCTTTAAGTAAGTTAGATCTAGGATGAGAGTTGGGCAGTTTTGATAAAGTGTGATTCTATATTTCTACTTAAAGGTAAAGTTTTTGCCCCTAACAGTATTCTTAGATTCCTTTATATTTTAGAAATTGAAGTATAATATTTTTCTGACTCGCTTTTTAAAAAGTGTCATATAGAAATGTAAACCCTACAGACTGTTAGCATAAATCTCTCTGGCTTCCAAAGTACTGCCTAATTCTAAGAGCATTTAGTCTTTTGGGTTTTTTGTTTTTGTTTTTGTTTTTTTTTAATCGGGTTTCTTGAGGTATTCCTTGTATTGAACCAGATTCTGCTACCTACTGAAATTCTGCCTGTTCAGTGTACAGTTCAATGAGTTTTGGCCAATGCAGAAGTTGTACAACCACCACCATAGATGTGGAACATGTCAGTCCCCTTTGTTGTCATTCTCTGCCCCCAGCTCTAGCCCCTGACCACTCATATCTGTTTTCTTTCCCTCATTTGCCCTCTCCAGAATGTCCTATAAATGGAATCATATAGTATGAACGTTTTGAGTCTGGCTTCTTTCACTTAGCATAATTCATCTGTGTGGTTGTATATGTCAGTGGTTTGTTGAGTAGTATTCTGCTGTATAGATCTGCAATTTGTTTATCTATTCACCACTTGATAGACATATGGATTCCCTCTGGTTTGGAGTGATTATAATAAAGCCATTAAACACATATGAACATGTGAACATATGTTTTCATTTCTCTGGAGTAAACACCTAGTAGTGGGCTTTCTGGGATCTTGAGTTTTAAAAAATGCAATGCTTCCTTGGAGTAAAGAAGAAATGAGTTAGGAGGGCATAGGGATGATTAATTATCAAAGAGTAAATTCAGATTATCTCTTGAGTATTGGTTATTGTATAATAGCTGCATTAAGATTCCTCATTTATTTTATTTTTAAGAATTCCTCATTTTAAATCTTTATTTGTCTGAATCGAGGGCTGAGAGAGCATCTGGGAATTATAAGAACCTAGGGAATAAGACCTCTGTGCTCCTTTAGCAGGTGTTCCTTCCTATGAGCTGAAGAAAGCAAGCCTTGGAAAAAGCTAACATTCCTAGTTGATCACTAATTTTGATTTTAAAAAATTCAGTACTCACATATCTAAATCAACAGGTAATGATCTGAAAATAACCAGGCTACAGGGAATTGTAGTCTTGGTACTAAAGGGAGAAATTAGTGCCTTCTAGAACTATATCTTTCCACATTTCAGGTAGTGTAGGGTTAATCTCTCTTATTACAGCTTAAACTAAGTGACATCTCTCCCTTTGTAGAAAAGAGGATCCATTTTGAATACCCAGGTGTTGACGTCTTATAATCCAAATAGTTAAGTGTAGAATAATGAAAGTTTCTTTAATCAAAATGCTAGAGAAATGATGGTTTATACTCTCCTCTAGGTTAGCAGTTTGTGCAAATGTACCATAATAGAGAAATCAAATAGATAGGAAGGAGGCTGTTTGTTTTCCTTTGTAGACTAAATGTTTTATTTATATAATTTCTGAGTCTTTTTAATAATGAAAAAAAGTAAGTATGAATATATTTGACTAATGGACCGAATTTCCTGAAAACTAAAATGTCATATTTCACATGATTGTCTTCCAAGAATATCCCAGTTCCAACCCTAAAAGATTTTGCAAAAGCTTTGGAAACCAACACGCACGTGAAATATTTCAGTCTTGCAGCCACGCGAAGCAATGACCCTGTCGCTGTTGTAAGTAAGCTGCTACTGATAATAGTGAAATTGTGACTATGGTATGTTACAGAGGTGGCTCAGCCGATTTAATGATCAATATTTACTCTCTTTTCAATTGATGTTTAGCTCACTATTAGGCAATACATTATTTACTCTTTTATGTTTATTTTTTCCTATATTTCTTCCCTATAATTTTAAAAAACATTAGTGAAGTCATGCAATATATGCTGTTTTGTAACTTAATTTTTCACTGAACAATATATCTTAGAGATCTTTTCATATTACTACATAAAGTTCTACACCATTCTTCTAACATCTGCAGAGGATTCCATTTATGGATCTACCATGTTGGATTTTGTCAAATGCTTTTAATGTGTGTTTTGAGATGATCATGTGGTTTTTGTACTTTATTAATATGGTGTATTACATTGATTAACTTTTGCATATTAAGTCAACCTTGCATTCCTGAGGTAAATCCCACTTGATCATGGTATGAACCTTTTTCTTCACTTGGCTTTGAGGACATCGCTCCCTTTGATCTCCTCTCTCCTCACTAGACCTTCCTTCTCTGGTCCCTCCACATCTTCTCAACCGCTAAGCATTGGAATAGCCCAGGGCTCAGTCCTAGGTCTTCTTTTCTTTGTCTATGCTCACTTTCTAGGTGATGTCACTCTGTTTCATTGCTATGTGTTATCTGTATATGCTTTGGACTCCCAGGATTGTTATTCCCAGTTCATACCCCTCTCCTGAACTATGTGCTCATGTCCACGTACTTAATCCCTTGCTTGGCTAACAGACATCCCATATGGTCCCAAACCAAACTCCTGGCTTCTACCCCACACCTGCTCCTCTCCCATTTTTTCCTGTCTCACTAAATGACAACTTCATCCTTTCCTTTGCTCAAGACAAAAAGAAATGGAGTTATCCTTGACTTCCCTATCTCACAACCTTAAATGTATATCCAGCCTTGTCTTCCAGATATTCCAGAATCTAACCATTTCTCACCATTTTCTCAACTACCACACCGGTCAGTCTAAGCCAATATCTTCTCTCATCTGTATTCTTACAATAGCCTCCTCACTGAGCTGCCTGTGTCCATCTTTCCCACCTCCAAACCAGCTTGTTTACATAGCATCAAAAGTGATTTACTTATTTATTTGAGATCAAGAGTGAGAGAGCACGAGCTGGGATGGAGGCGGGAGGTCAGAGGCAGAGGGAGAAGCAGGCTCCCCGCTGAGCAGGGAGCGTGACGTGGGGCTCAATCCCCTGACCTGACCCAGGGATCATGACCCGAGCTGAAGATGGGATGTTTAACCAACTGAGCCATCCAGGCACCCCCAAAAGTGATTTTTTAAAAATTTTAGTGGGAGACTAGGAAAGATGGCAGAGGAGTAGGGGACCCTATTTCAACTGGTCCCCGGAATTGAGCTGGATATCTACCAGACCACTCTGAGCACCCACGAAACCAGCCTGAGATGTAAGAAGATCTGGATCTCTACAAGCAGACTATTGCAGGCGTTTGGTTTTGAGGTACAAAGCTGGGAGCCCTGATTCCGTGGGCAGATATCAGAGGATAAATGGCAGCAGGAGGGTGCCTGGCTGTGGGGATCCTACACCGCCGGTGAGCGACAGCCTCGCGCGCTGCGTACAGGGCAGACTCGCAGACCGGTAGTGGCGGGGAAAGGACTTTAGGGCAGCCCCGGGGGCGGAAACCCGGAGTGGCAGGGTCGTGCGTGAGAACTGGGAGCGGCTGGCAGTTTTAGAAGCACAAAGGGCAGAGACCTGCCCCGACCTGGAGGCAGGACTGGGGGCGCTGCGGAGGGGCGCACAACCCAGGACGCTACAGTTTATAGCAGCACGGACAGAAACAGAGACAGTGTGGCCTGGAGAGCTCACTGAAGAACAGACTGCGGTCTCTCTGCTCTGAGGCAGAGGGTTGGAAACGGTCTCTTCTGCTCTGACTCGCGGAAGAGATGCGGAAAGCCGCCAGGGAAAGGCGCCAGAGAACAAAAGCCCCAAAAACTGATGCCCGCTGAGCCCATCCCCCGCCACAGGGGGACAGGGCAACTCCGTCCAAACAGGGTTGCCTGAGTAACAGCGTGGCAGGCCCCTCCCCCAGAAGACAGGCTGGGAAAACGAGGCCAGCAACCCTAAGGTCCCAACAAAACAGGTGCATCTTGCTTGGGTTCTGGTCAATAATTTGGACTCTATACATTCCCTCAAACACCCATCAACAGAATGACTAGGAGGAGGAGGAGCCCCCAAAATAGAAAAGACTCAGAGATTATGACTTATGCTGCAGATTTACAAATGGATGCAGATATAACCAAGATGTTGGAGATGGAATTCAGGCTAGCAATTGTGAAGACAGTGGCTAGAATGGAGAAATCAATTAATGGCAACATAGAGTCTCTAAGGGCAGAAATGAAAGCTGAATTGGCAGAACTTAAAAATGCTATCAATGAGATCCAATCCAATCTAGATAATCTAACAGCTAGGGTAACTGAGGCAGAAGAGTGAATAAGCGACCTGGAAGACAATATAATAGATAAAAAGGGAAAAGAGCAGGCCAGGGAAAAACAACTCAGAATCCATGAAAATAGAATCAGAGAAATAAGTGACATCATGAAGCGTTCCAATGTCAGAATAATTGGAATCCCGGAGGGAGTGGAGACAGAGAGAGGACTAGAAGGTGTATTTGAGCAAATCGTAGCTGAGAACTTCCCTAATGTGGGGAATGAAACAAACATTCGCGTCCTAGAGGCAGAGAGGACCCCTCCCAAGATCAAGGAAAACAGGCCAATACCTCGGCATGTAATGGTAAAACTCGGAAATCTTAGAACCAAGGAAACCATCTTAAGGGCAGTTAGGGGGAAGAGATTCCTTACGTACAGAGGGAGGAACATCAGAATAACGTCAGACCTATCCACAGAGACCTGGCAAGCCAGAAAGGCCTGGCAAGCCATATTCAGGGTACTAAATGAGAAGAACATGCAGCCAAGAATACTTTATCCGGCAAGGCTTTCATTTAGAATGGATGGAGAGATGCAGAGCTTCCACGACCGGCAGAAGTTGAAAGAATATGTGACCACTAAGCCGGCCCTGCCAGAAATATTAAGGGGGGTTCTAGAAAAGGAGAAAGACCCCAAGAGTGATCTACAACAGAAATTTACAGGGACAATCTATAAAAACAACGTCTTCACAGGCAACATGATGACAATTAATTCATATCTTTCAATAATCACTCTCAATGTGAATGGCCTAAACACTCCCATAAAACGGCACAGGGTTGCAGATTGGATAAAAAGACAGGACCCATCCATATGCTGCCTACAAGAGACTCATTTTGAACATAAAGATACATCCAGACTGAAAGTGAAGGGATGGAGATCCATCTTCCATGCCAGCGGACCTCAAAAGAAAGCTGGGGTAGCAATTCTTATATCAGACAAATTAGATTTTAAACTAAAGTCTGTAATTAGAGACACAGAAGGACACTATATCATTCTTAAAGGGTCTATCCAACAAGAAGATCTAACAATTGTAAATATCTATGCCCCCAACATGGGAGCAGCCATCTACATAAGCCAACTGTTAACCAAAATAAAGAGTCATATTGATAACAATACGTTAATTGTAGGAGACCTCAATACTCCACTCTCAGCAATGGACAGATCATCTAAGAAAATCAACAAGGAAACAAGAGCTTTGAATGATACACTGGATCAGATGGACCTCATAGATACTTACAGAACATTCCACCCTAAAACAACAGAATACTCATTCTTCTCGAGCGCACATGGAACTTTCTCCAGAATAGACCACATACT
Organism: Phoca vitulina; assembly: GCF_004348235.1. Lineage (NCBI taxonomy): Eukaryota > Metazoa > Chordata > Mammalia > Carnivora > Phocidae > Phoca > Phoca vitulina. The sequence goes on along the minus strand of NW_022590627.1, from coordinate 2,727 downwards.
GGGTCACAAATCAGGTCTCAACCAATACCAAAAGATTGAGATTATTCCCTGCATATTCTCAGACCACAATGCTTTAAAACTGGAACTCAATCACAAGAAAAAATTTGGCAGAAATTCAAACACTTGGAAGCTAAAGACCACTCTGCTCAAGAATGTTTGGGTCAACCAGGAAATCAAAGAAGAACTTAAACAATTCATGGAAATCAATGAGAACGAAAACACATTGGTCCAAAACCTATGGGATACTGCAAAGGCGGTCCTAAGGGGGAAATACATAGCCATCCAAGCCTCACTCAAAAAAATAGAAAAATCCCGAATTCACCAACTAACTCTACACCTTAAAGAACTAGAGAAAAAGCAACAAACGATGCCTAAGCCACGCATTAGAAGAGAAATAATTAAAATTAAAGCAGAGATCAATGAATTAGAAACCAGAAACACAGTAGATCAGATCAACGAAACTAGAAGTTGGTTCTTTGAAAGAATTAATAAGATCGATAAACCACTGGCCAGACTTATCCAAAAGAAAAGAGAAAGGACCCAAATTAATAAAATTATGAATGAAAGGGGAGAGATCACAACTAACACCAAGGAAATAGAAACAATTATTAGAAATTATTATCAACAACTATATGCCAATAAACTGAGCAATCTGGATGAAATGGAGGCCTTCCTGGAAACCTGTAAGCTGCCAAGACTGAAACAGGAAGAAATTGACAACCTGAATAGGCCAATAACCAGTAATGAGATTGAAGCAGTGATCAAAAACCTCCCAAAAAACAAGAGTCCAGGGCCTGATGGATTCCCTGGGGGAATTCTACCGAACATTCAAAGAAGAAATAACACCTATTTTACTGAAGCTGTTTCAAAAAATAGAAACAGAAGGAAAACTTCCAAACTCATTCTATGAGGCCAGCATTACCTTAATCCCCAAATCAGGCAAAGACCCCATCAAAAAGGAGAATTTCAGACCGATATCCCTGATGAATATGGATTCCAAAATCCTCAACAAAATCCTAGCTAATAGGATCCAACAATACATTAAAAGGATCATCCACCACGACCAAGTGGGATTTATCCCCGGGATGCAAGGGTGGTTCAACATTCACAAATCAATCAATGTGATAGAACACATTAATAGGAGGGAGAAGAACCATAGGGTCCTCTCAATTGATGCAGAAAAAGCATTTGACAAAATACAACATCCTTTCCTGATTAAAACTCTTCAGAGTATAGGGATAGAGGGAACATTCCTCAAGTTCATAAAATCCATCTATGAAAAACCCACAGCGAATATCATCCTCAATGGGGAAAAGCTGAGAGCCTTTTCCTTAAGATCAGGAACACGTCAAGGATGCCCACTCTCACCACTATTGTTCAACATAGTACTAGAAGTCCTAGCAACAGCAATCAGACAACAAAAAGAAATAAAAGGTATTCAGATTGGCAAAGAAGTCAAACTCTCTTTTCGCAGACGACATGATACTTTATGTGGAAAACCCAAAAGACTCCACCCCTAAATTACTAAAACTCATCCAGCAATTCAGTAATGTGGCAGGATACAAAATCAATGCACAGAAATCAGTTGCTTTCTTATACACTAACAACGCAACTGTAGAAAGAGAAATTAGAGAAGCGATTCCATTTACAATAGCACCAAAAACCATAAGATACCTCGGAATAAACCTAACCAAAGAGGTAAAGGATCTATACTCTAGGAACTACGAACACTTATGAAGGAAATTGAAGAAGACACAAAAAGATGGAAAAATATTCCATGCTCATGGATCAGAAGAATAAACATTGTTAAAATGTCTGTGCTACTCGGAGCAATCTATACCTTTAATGCCATCCCGTTCAAAATTCCAATGACATTTTTCAAAGTGCTGGAACAAACAATCCTAAAATTTGTATGGAATCAGAAAAGACCCGAATCGCCAAGGAAATGTTGAAAAAGAAAAAGCTGGGGGCATCACGTTCCCCGATTTCAAGCTATATTACAAAGCTGTGATCACCAAGACAGCATGGTACTGGCACAAAAACAGACATACAGACCAATGGAACAGAATAGAGAACCCAGATATGGACCCTCAACTCTATGGTCAAATAATCTTTGACAAAGCAGGAAAAAACATGCAATGGAAAAAAGACAGTCTCTTCAATAAATGGTGCTGGGAAAATTGGACAGCCACATGCAGAAGAATGAAACTCGACCATTCTCTAACACCATTCACAAAGATAAACTCAAAGTGGATGAAAGACCTCAATGTGAGACAGGAATCCATCAAAATCCTAGAGGAGAAGCTAGTGAAACAAAAGCAAAAATGAGTTTTTGGGACTTCATCAAGATAAAAAACTTCTGCACAGCAAAGGAAACAGTCAACAAAACAAAGAGGCAACCCACAGAATGGGAGAAGATATTTGCAAATGACACTACAGATAAAGGGCTGGTATCCAAGATCTATAAAGAACTTCTCAAACTCAACACCCAAAAAACAAGTAAGTCAAAAAGTGGGCAGAAGATATGAAAAGACACTTCTCTGAAGAAGACATACAAATGGCTAACAGACACATGAAAAAATGTTCATTATTATTAGCCATCAGGGAAATTCAAATCAAAACCACGTTGAGATACCACCTTACACCAGTTAGAATGGCAAAAATGGACAGGGAAAGAAATAACAAATGTTGGCGAGATTGTGGAGAAAGGGGAACCCTCTTACACTG
>NW_022590626.1:0-11602 GCF_004348235.1 Phoca vitulina | reverse complement strand
AAAAATTTAAAAATAGAGCTACCCTATGACCCAGCAATTGCACTACTGGGTATTTACCCCAAAGACACAGATGTAGTGAAAAGAAGGGCCATATGCACCCCAATGTTCATAGCAGCAATGTCCGCAATAGCCAAACTGTGGAAAGAGCCGAGATGCCCTTCAACAGATGAATGGATAAAGAAGATGTGGTCCATATATACGATGGAATATTACTCAGCCATCAGAAAGGATGAATACCCAGCTTTTACATCAACATGGATGGGACTGGAGGAGATTATGCTAAGTGAAATAAGTCAAGCAGAGAAAGTCAATTATCATATGGTTTCACTTATTTGTGGAACATAAGAAATAGCATGGAGGACACTAGGAGAAGGAAGGGAAAAATGGAGGGGGGGATGAACCATGAGAGACTATGGACTCTGAGAAACAAACAGGGTTTTAGAGGGGAGGGGGGTGGGAGGATTGGTTAGCCCGGTGATGGGTATTAAGGAGGGCACGTACTGCATGGAGCACTGGGTGTTATATGAAAACAATGGATCGTGGATCACCACATCAAAAACCAATGATGTATTGTATGGTGACTAACATAATAAAATTTTAAAAAATAAAATAAAACTCCAGGCTTTAAGCCCTGCTTGTTGCAAGAACTCGTGAAATTCAGGGCCCTCCTACCTTCTAGGCCAGTTGCTATGGGGATTCGTTTTTCCCATGTGCTCCCCTGTGTGCTAGTCTATCTTTCACCCTTCTTTGCAACTGCAGCTCCCTCCCCACAGCAGCGGCCATGATCTGTTTCTCTCCCAAACCAAGTCTCTACACTTCCTACCTTTTTTGACGTGGCCTCTTCTCTGGCTTTAGTTGTGGAGTTTGTTCTGCCAGTCTTAAGGTCAATTTCTCGGGTATTTAGGATGATTTGATAATTATCGGGTTGTATTTGTGGGACAAAATGAACTTAGGGTCCTCCTGCTCTGCCATCGTCTCCTATGTTTGTGTAAACTATTATTTTCTAGTGGCTTATTCAGATTCAGATACAGTTTTTTTGTTTAGGGGGGGCTTAGGGGGCAAGAATGCTTCCAAGGTGGTGATTGAATCACATTAGGAAGCCTGTCAAGTCTAGTCATTGCTCTTTGGGGAATGTGCCAAAATTCATCAGTATGTTCAAATGTTAGCAGCCTGATCCATCATTTAAAGTCTCCCATGAGGGGCGCCTGGGTGGCTCAGTTGTTAAGTGTCTGCGTTCGGCTCAGGTCATGATCCCAGGGTCCTGGGATCGAGCCCTGCATCGGGCTCCCTGCTCAGCGGGAAGCCTGCTTCTCCCTCTCCCACTCCCCCTGCTTGTGTTCCCTCTCTCACTGTATCTCTCTCTGTCAAATAAATAAAATCTTTAAAAAAAATAAAAAAAAATTAAAGTCTCCCATGAGCCTTTCTTAATGGTTTCAGCATCCCATTTACTGGATCCATTACTTCATATAGAAGCAGTGCTCTTTAAATGCACATACTCTGTGGAGTGAGGAAAGAAATCTTTTGGTTTTATAAAATTTAAAACTGAGATAGAACTCGTTTAGTTTTCTTTGTAGTGGGGAAGCTCTTCTCCAGCCCCCTTGATCTACAATCTTGAAGAAGATTACCTTGCTGAACTTAGGTGAGAGGGAGCCCACTCTGTCCTTTTAGCAGAGCTCTGGTAGGAAGCTTATCTTTGTATTGACCCAAATTCTGCCTCCAGGCAATCTATACCTATTCTTTCAGAACAACTTGAAATATCTCTCTTCTTCTACAGGGTAAATCTGAAAACAATGAACATACTTTCTTTTTTTTTTTTTTTTTTAAAGATTTTATTTATTTAATTGAAAGAGGCAGAGATAGCGAGAGCAGGAACACAAGCAGGGGGAGTGGGAGAGGGAGAAACAGGCTTCCTGCCAGGCAGGCCCGATGTGGGACTCGATCCCAGGACCCTGGGATCATGACCTGAGCCGAAGGCAGACGCTTAACGACTGAGCCACCCAGGCGCCCAACATACTTTCTTTTAATATATACGTCCAGGCTGAATATATCCCAATCTTTCCACATTCCTCAGGAAAATAATTTTCAGGCCATTGTCTAAATTGATCTCCTCGTGATAAATTTGAAAAGAACAAGGTACTCTTAGAGGGAATTTATTCAGTATACTTTGACTTTTTTTTTTTTTTTTAAGATTTTACTTATTTGAGAGAGAGACCGTGGGAGAGAGAGCAAGAGCAGAGGGAGAGGGAGAAGCAGATTCCCCGCTGAGCAGGGAGCCCGATGCAGAACTTGATCCCAGGACTCTGGGATCATGACCTGAGCTGAAGACAGATGCTTAACTGACTGAGCCACCCAGGCGCCCCCAATATACTTCATCTTAAGATGAGTTTTGCTCCTAAAAGCTAGAGGAGAGTAGGAGGGAACAACTGAGCCAGACAGTGACCCTGTCAATCTTTCTGTCAGTTGCTCTTAACTTTTTCTGGTCATTTGACATGAATCTGATGCTTAGGTGTTCTCCCCAGAAAATTTATCCATTAAAGTTTGCCTGTTACATGTGTTCATAGACCTTCACGTACACATCAAAGTGTACTTACATCTCATTAGGGGATTCAAGGCTCTTGGGTCCTCTTTCAGCTTTGCTTAGTTGTATTTTGGCCGTGTGTATGGATATGGTATATATGGTGAAGGATTGGGGGATAGGAGTGAAGAAGGGCAGTAATTTGGGGGATTTCTGTCTCGGTAGCTCTTCTTTGTACCATTACTTGTCTGACTCCCCCTTCCCTATTCCTACACATCCTCCCCTTTTTCCCAGGCATAGTACTCCCCATAAGAGAAAGAAGTCACGTGTCCTTCATCACCTTATTCTTCTCACTGAGGCTGTGTTCCTTTAAGTCTGTGATTCGTATTGCCTTTACAGTAATTACTAGTTAAATCTAAGAGAAAATGATACGAGAGGATAACATTTTATTTGAGTGCTTTAAATGTGTGTTAACATGTAAAGGATCTTTTAGAAATTGTGGGGGAAAACTTTCTGGTTAGTTGTATTGAACGTGCATGTACATGTGTGTTCTTTGCATTATCAAGTTCATATATGCATTCACTGTAATAGTATCAGCCAGTGAGACTCTTGCTCTTTTCGTTTGTTACTACAGATGTGGTAAAAGGTGAAAAGATTCTTCCAGTATTTGATGAGCCACCAAATCCAACCAATGTTGAAGAGAGTTTAAAGAGAATTAAAGAAAATGATGTTCGTCTTATTGAAGTTAATTTGAATAATATAAAGGTACGTGTGCTAAGCAAACAAAGTTTTGACTTGCTTTAAGTAAGTTAGATCTAGGATGAGAGTTGGGCAGTTTTGATAAAGTGTGATTCTATATTTCTACTTAAAGGTAAAGTTTTTGCCCCTAACAGTATTCTTAGATTCCTTTATATTTTAGAAATTGAAGTATAATATTTTTCTGACTCGCTTTTTAAAAAGTGTCATATAGAAATGTAAACCCTACAGACTGTTAGCATAAATCTCTCTGGCTTCCAAAGTACTGCCTAATTCTAAGAGCATTTAGTCTTCTGGGTTTTTTGTTTTTGTTTTTGTTTTTTTTTAATCGGGTTTCTTGAGGTATTCCTTGTATTGAACCAGATTCTGCTACCTACTGAAATTCTGCCTGTTCAGTGTACAGTTCAATGAGTTTTGGCCAATGCAGAAGTTGTACAACCACCACCATAGATGTGGAACATGTCAGTCCCCTTTGTTGTCATTCTCTGCCCCCAGCTCTAGCCCCTGACCACTCGTATCTGTTTTCTTTCCCTCATTTGCCCTCTCCAGAATGTCCTATAAATGGAATCATATAGTATGAATGTTTTGAGTCTGGCTTCTTTCACTTAGCATAATTCATCTGTGTGGTTGTATATGTCAGTGGTTTGTTGAGTAGTATTCTGCTGTATAGATCTGCAATTTGTTTATCTATTCACCACTTGATAGACATATGGATTCCTTCTGGTTTGGAGTGATTATAATAAAGCCATTAAACACATATGAACATGTGAACATATGTTTTCATTTCTCTGGAGTAAACACCTAGTGGGCTTTCTGGGATCTTGAGTTTTAAAAAATGCAATGCTTCCTTGGAGTAAAGAAGAAATGAGTTAGGAGGGCATAGGGATGATTAATTATCAAAGAGTAAATTCAGATTATCTCTTGAGTATTGGTTATTGTATAATAGCTGCATTAAGATTCCTCATTTATTTTATTTTTAAGAATTCCTCATTTTAAATCTTTATTTGTCTGAATCGAGGGCTGAGAGAGCATCTGGGAATTATAAGAACCTAGGGAATAAGACCTCTGTGCTCCTTTAGCAGGTGTTCCTTCCTATGAGCTGAAGAAAGCAAGCCTTGGAAAAAGCTAACATTCCTAGTTGATCACTAATTTTGATTTTAAAAAATTCAGTACTCACATATCTAAATCAACAGGTAATGATCTGAAAATAACCAGGCTACAGGGAATTGTAGTCTTGGTACTAAAGGGAGAAATTAGTGCCTTCTAGAACTATATCTTTCCACATTTCAGGTAGTGTAGGGTTAATCTCTCTTATTACAGCTTAAACTAAGTGACATCTCTCCCTTTGTAGAAAAGAGGATCCATTTTGAATACCCAGGTGTTGACGTCTTATAATCCAAATAGTTAAGTGTAGAATAATGAAAGTTTCTTTAATCAAAATGCTAGAGAAATGATGGTTTATACTCTCCTCTAGGTCAGCAGTTTGTGCAAATGTACCATAATAGAGAAATCAAATAGATAGGAAGGAGGCTGTTTGTTTTCCTTTGTAGACTAAATGTTTTATTTATATAATTTCTGAGTCTTTTTAATAATGAAAAAAAGTAAGTATGAATATATTTGACTAATGGACCGAATTTCCTGAAAACTAAAATGTCATATTTCACATGATTGTCTTCCAAGAATATCCCAGTTCCAACCCTAAAAGATTTTGCAAAAGCTTTGGAAACCAACACGCACGTGAAATATTTCAGTCTTGCAGCCACGCGAAGCAATGACCCTGTCGCTGTTGTAAGTAAGCTGCTACTGATAATAGTGAAATTGTGACTATGGTATGTTACAGAGGTGGCTCAGCCGATTTAATGATCAATATTTACTCTCTTTTCAATTGATGTTTAGCTCACTATTAGGCAATACATTATTTACTCTTTTATGTTTATTTTTTCCTATATTTCTTCCCTATAATTTTAAAAAACATTAGTGAAGTCATGCAATATATGCTGTTTTGTAACTTAATTTTTCACTGAACAATATATCTTAGAGATCTTTTCATATTACTACATAAAGTTCTACACCATTCTTCTAACATCTGCAGAGGATTCCATTTATGGATCTACCATGTTGGATTTTGTCAAATGCTTTTAATGTGTGTTTTGAGATGATCATGTGGTTTTTGTACTTTATTAATATGGTGTATTACATTGATTAACTTTTGCATATTAAGTCAACCTTGCATTCCTGAGGTAAATCCCACTTGATCATGGTATGAACCTTTTTCTTCACTTGGCTTTGAGGACATCGCTCCCTTTGATCTCCTCTCTCCTCACTAGACCTTCCTTCTCTGGTCCCTCCACATCTTCTCAACCGCTAAGCATTGGAATAGCCCAGGGCTCAGTCCTAGGTCTTCTTTTCTTTGTCTATGCTCACTTTCTAGGTGATGTCACTCTGTTTCATTGCTATGTGTTATCTGTATATGCTTTGGACTCCCAGGATTGTTATTCCCAGTTCATACCCCTCTCCTGAACTATGTGCTCATGTCCACGTACTTAATCCCTTGCTTGGCTAACAGACATCCCATATGGTCCCAAACCAAACTCCTGGCTTCTACCCCACACCTGCTCCTCTCCCATTTTTTCCTGTCTCACTAAATGACAACTTCATCCTTTCCTTTGCTCAAGACAAAAAGAAATGGAGTTATCCTTGACTTCCCTATCTCACAACCTTAAATGTATATCCAGCCTTGTCTTCCAGATATTCCAGAATCTAACCATTTCTCACCATTTTCTCAACTACCACACCGGTCAGTCTAAGCCAATATCTTCTCTCATCTGTATTCTTACAATAGCCTCCTCACTGAGCTGCCTGTGTCCATCTTTCCCACCTCCAAACCAGCTTGTTTACATAGCATCAAAAGTGATTTACTTATTTATTTGAGATCAAGAGTGAGAGAGCACGAGCTGGGATGGAGGCGGGAGGTCAGAGGCAGAGGGAGAAGCAGGCTCCCCGCTGAGCAGGGAGCGTGACGTGGGGCTCAATCCCCTGACCTGACCCAGGGATCATGACCCGAGCTGAAGATGGGATGTTTAACCAACTGAGCCATCCAGGCACCCCCAAAAGTGATTTTTTAAAAATTTTAGTGGGAGACTAGGAAAGATGGCAGAGGAGTAGGGGACCCTATTTCAACTGGTCCCCGGAATTGAGCTGGATATCTACCAGACCACTCTGAGCACCCACGAAACCAGCCTGAGATGTAAGAAGATCTGGATCTCTACAAGCAGACTATTGCAGGCGTTTGGTTTTGAGGTACAAAGCTGGGAGCCCTGATTCCGTGGGCAGATATCAGAGGATAAATGGCAGCAGGAGGGTGCCTGGCTGTGGGGATCCTACACCGCCGGTGAGCGACAGCCTCGCGCGCTGCGTACAGGGCAGACTCGCAGACCGGTAGTGGCGGGGAAAGGACTTTAGGGCAGCCCCGGGGGCGGAAACCCGGAGTGGCAGGGTCGTGCGTGAGAACTGGGAGCGGCTGGCAGTTTTAGAAGCACAAAGGGCAGAGACCTGCCCCGACCTGGAGGCAGGACTGGGGGCGCTGCGGAGGGGCGCACAACCCAGGACGCTACAGTTTATAGCAGCACGGACAGAAACAGAGACAGTGTGGCCTGGAGAGCTCACTGAAGAACAGACTGCGGTCTCTCTGCTCTGAGGCAGAGGGTTGGAAACGGTCTCTTCTGCTCTGACTCGCGGAAGAGATGCGGAAAGCCGCCAGGGAAAGGCGCCAGAGAACAAAAGCCCCAAAAACTGATGCCCGCTGAGCCCATCCCCCGCCACAGGGGGGCAGGGCAACTCCGTCCAAACAGGGTTGCCTGAGTAACAGCGTGGCAGGCCCCTCCCCCAGAAGACAGGCTGGGAAAACAAGAGGCCAGCAACCCTAAGGTCCCAACAAAACAGGTGCATCTTGCTTGGGTTCTGGTCAATAATTTGGACTCTATACATTCCCTCAAACACCCATCAACAGAATGACTAGGAGGAGGAGGAGCCCCCAAAATAGAAAAGACTCAGAGATTATGACTTATGCTGCAGATTTACAAATGGATGCAGATATAACCAAGATGTCGGAGATGGAATTCAGGCTAGCAATTGTGAAGACAGTGGCTAGAATGGAGAAATCAATTAATGGCAACATAGAGTCTCTAAGGGCAGAAATGAAAGCTGAATTGGCAGAACTTAAAAATGCTATCAATGAGATCCAATCCAATCTAGATAATCTAACAGCTAGGGTAACTGAGGCAGAAGAGTGAATAAGCGACCTGGAAGACAATATAATAGATAAAAAGGGAAAAGAGCAGGCCAGGGAAAAACAACTCAGAATCCATGAAAATAGAATCAGAGAAATAAGTGACATCATGAAGCGTTCCAATGTCAGAATAATTGGAATCCCGGAGGGAGTGGAGACAGAGAGAGGACTAGAAGGTGTATTTGAGCAAATCGTAGCTGAGAACTTCCCTAATGTGGGGAATGAAACAAACATTCGCGTCCTAGAGGCAGAGAGGACCCCTCCCAAGATCAAGGAAAACAGGCCAATACCTCGGCATGTAATGGTAAAACTCGGAAATCTTAGAACCAAGGAAACCATCTTAAGGGCAGTTAGGGGGAAGAGATTCCTTACGTACAGAGGGAGGAACATCAGAATAACGTCAGACCTATCCACAGAGACCTGGCAAGCCAGAAAGGCCTGGCAAGCCATATTCAGGGTACTAAATGAGAAGAACATGCAGCCAAGAATACTTTATCCGGCAAGGCTTTCATTTAGAATGGATGGAGAGATGCAGAGCTTCCACGACCGGCAGAAGTTGAAAGAATATGTGACCACTAAGCCGGCCCTGCCAGAAATATTAAGGGGGGTTCTAGAAAAGGAGAAAGACCCCAAGAGTGATCTACAACAGAAATTTACAGGGACAATCTATAAAAACAACGTCTTCACAGGCAACATGATGACAATTAATTCATATCTTTCAATAATCACTCTCAATGTGAATGGCCTAAACACTCCCATAAAACGGCACAGGGTTGCAGATTGGATAAAAAGACAGGACCCATCCATATGCTGCCTACAAGAGACTCATTTTGAACATAAAGATACATCCAGACTGAAAGTGAAGGGATGGAGATCCATCTTCCATGCCAGCGGACCTCAAAAGAAAGCTGGGGTAGCAATTCTTATATCAGACAAATTAGATTTTAAACTAAAGTCTGTAATTAGAGACACAGAAGGACACTATATCATTCTTAAAGGGTCTATCCAACAAGAAGATCTAACAATTGTAAATATCTATGCCCCCAACATGGGAGCAGCCATCTACATAAGCCAACTGTTAACCAAAATAAAGAGTCATATTGATAACAATACGTTAATTGTAGGAGACCTCAATACTCCACTCTCAGCAATGGACAGATCATCTAAGAAAATCAACAAGGAAACAAGAGCTTTGAATGATACACTGGATCAGATGGACCTCATAGATACTTACAGAACATTCCACCCTAAAACAACAGAATACTCATTCTTCTCGAGCGCACATGGAACTTTCTCCAGAATAGACCACATACTGGGTCACAAATCAGGTCTCAACCAATACCAAAAGATTGAGATTATTCCCTGCATATTCTCAGACCACAATGCTTTAAAACTGGAACTCAATCACAAGAAAAAATTTGGCAGAAATTCAAACACTTGGAAGCTAAAGACCACTCTGCTCAAGAATGTTTGGGTCAACCAGGAAATCAAAGAAGAACTTAAACAATTCATGGAAATCAATGAGAACGAAAACACATCGGTCCAAAACCTATGGGATACTGCAAAGGCGGTCCTAAGGGGGAAATACATAGCCATCCAAGCCTCACTCAAAAAAATAGAAAAATCCCGAATTCACCAACTAACTCTACACCTTAAAGAACTAGAGAAAAAGCAACAAACGATGCCTAAGCCACGCATTAGAAGAGAAATAATTAAAATTAAAGCAGAGATCAATGAATTAGAAACCAGAAACACAGTAGATCAGATCAACGAAACTAGAAGTTGGTTCTTTGAAAGAATTAATAAGATCGATAAACCACTGGCCAGACTTATCCAAAAGAAAAGAGAAAGGACCCAAATTAATAAAATTATGAATGAAAGGGGAGAGATCACAACTAACACCAAGGAAATAGAAACAATTATTAGAAATTATTATCAACAACTATATGCCAATAAACTGAGCAATCTGGATGAAATGGAGGCCTTCCTGGAAACCTGTAAGCTGCCAAGACTGAAACAGGAAGAAATTGACAACCTGAATAGGCCAATAACCAGTAATGAGATTGAAGCAGTGATCAAAAACCTCCCAAAAAACAAGAGTCCAGGGCCTGATGGATTCCCTGGGGAATTCTACCGAACATTCAAAGAAGAAATAACACCTATTTTACTGAAGCTGTTTCAAAAAATAGAAACAGAAGGAAAACTTCCAAACTCATTCTATGAGGCCAGCATTACCTTAATCCCCAAATCAGGCAAAGACCCCATCAAAAAGGAGAATTTCAGACCGATATCCCTGATGAATATGGATTCCAAAATCCTCAACAAAATCCTAGCTAATAGGATCCAACAATACATTAAAAGGATCATCCACCACGACCAAGTGGGATTTATCCCCGGGATGCAAGGGTGGTTCAACATTCACAAATCAATCAATGTGATAGAACACATTAATAAGAGGAGGGAGAAGAACCATAGGGTCCTCTCAATTGATGCAGAAAAAGCATTTGACAAAATACAACATCCTTTCCTGATTAAAACTCTTCAGAGTATAGGGATAGAGGGAACATTCCTCAAGTTCATAAAATCCATCTATGAAAAACCCACAGCGAATATCATCCTCAATGGGGAAAAGCTGAGAGCCTTTTCCTTAAGATCAGGAACACGTCAAGGATGCCCACTCTCACCACTATTGTTCAACATAGTACTAGAAGTCCTAGCAACAGCAATCAGACAACAAAAAGAAATAAAAGGTATTCAGATTGGCAAAGAAGTCAAACTCTCTTTTCGCAGACGACATGATACTTTATGTGGAAAACCCAAAAGACTCCACCCCTAAATTACTAAAACTCATCCAGCAATTCAGTAATGTGGCAGGATACAAAATCAATGCACAGAAATCAGTTGCTTTCTTATACACTAACAACGCAACTGTAGAAAGAGAAATTAGAGAAGCGATTCCATTTACAATAGCACCAAAAACCATAAGATACCTCGGAATAAACCTAACCAAAGAGGTAAAGGATCTATACTCTAGGAACTACGAACACTTATGAAGGAAATTGAAGAAGACACAAAAAGATGGAAAAATATTCCATGCTCATGGATCAGAAGAATAAACATTGTTAAAATGTCTGTGCTACTCGGAGCAATCTATACCTTTAATGCCATCCCGTTCAAAATTCCAATGACATTTTTCAAAGTGCTGGAACAAACAATCCTAAAATTTGTATGGAATCAGAAAAGACCCGAATCGCCAAGGAAATGTTGAAAAAGAAAAAGCTGGGGGCATCACGTTCCCCGATTTCAAGCTATATTACAAAGCTGTGATCACCAAGACAGCATGGTACTGGCACAAAAACAGACATACAGACCAATGGAACAGAATAGAGAACCCAGATATGGACCCTCAACTCTATGGTCAAATAATCTTTGACAAAGCAGGAAAAAACATGCAATGGAAAAAAGACAGTCTCTTCAATAAATGGTGCTGGGAAAATTGGACAGCCACATGCAGAAGAATGAAACTCGACCATTCTCTAACACCATTCACAAAGATAAACTCAAAGTGGATGAAAGACCTCAATGTGAGACAGGAATCCATCAAAATCCTAGAGGAGAAGCTAGTGAAACAAAAGCAAAAATGAGTTTTTGGGACTTCATCAAGATAAAAAACTTCTGCACAGCAAAGGAAACAGTCAACAAAACAAAGAGGCAACCCACAGAATGGGAGAAGATATTTGCAAATGACACTACAGATAAAGGGCTGGTATCCAAGATCTATAAAGAACTTCTCAAACTCAACACCCAAAAAACAAGTAAGTCAAAAAGTGGGCAGAAGATATGAAAAGACACTTCTCTGAAGAAGACATACAAATGGCTAACAGACACATGAAAAAATGTTCATTATTATTAGCCATCAGGGAAATTCAAATCAAAACCACGTTGAGATACCACCTTACACCAGTTAGAATGGCAAAAATGGACAGGGAAAGAAATAACAAATGTTGGCGAGATTGTGGAGAAAGGGGAACCCTCTTACACTG
>NW_022590625.1:0-11604 GCF_004348235.1 Phoca vitulina | reverse complement strand
GAGTTTGGAAGTTTTCCTTCCATTTCTATTTTTTGGAACAGTTTCAGAAGAATAGGTATTAATTCTTCTTGAAATGTTTGGTAGAATTCCCCTGGGAAGCCATCTGGCCCTGGACTCTTGTTTGTTGGGAGATTTTTGATGACTGCTTCAATTTCCTTAGTGGTTATAGGTCTGTTCAGGTTTTCTATTTCTTCCTGGTTCAGTTTTGGTAGTTGATACATCTCTAGGAATGCATCCGTTTTTTCCAGATTGTCTAATTTGCTGGCATAGAGTTGCTCATAATATGTTCTTATAATTGTTTGTATTTCTTTGATGTTGGTTGTGATCTCTCCTCTTTCATTCATGATTTTGTTGATTTGGGTCATTTCTCTTTTCTTTTTGAGAAGTCTGGCCAGGGGTTTATCAATCTTGTTAATTCTTTCAAAGAACCAGCTCCTAGTTTCGTTGATCTGTTCTACTGTTCTTTTGGTTTCTATTTCATTGATTTCTGCTCTGATCTTTATTATTTCTCTTCTCCTGCTGGGTTTAGGCTTTATTTGCTGTTCTTTCTCCAGCTCCTTTAGGTGTAGGGTTAGGTTGTGTATCTGAGACCTTTCTTGTTTCTTGAGAAAGCCTTGTATTGCTATTTACTTTCCTCTTAGGACTGCCTTTGCTGTATCCCAAAGATTTTGAACAGTTGTGTTTTCATTTTCATTTGTTTCCATGAAATTTTTTAATTCTTCTTTAATTTCCTGGTTGACCCATTCATTCTTTAGTAGGATGCTCTTTAGCCTCCATGTATTTGAGTTCTTTCTGACTTTCTTCTTGTGACTGAGTTCTAGTTTCAAAGCACTGTGGTCCAAAAATATGCAGGGAATGATCCCAATCTTTTGGTACTGGTTGAGACCTGATTTGTGACCCAGGATGTGATCTATTCTGGAGAATGTTCCATGGGCACTAGAGAAGAAAATGTATTCTGTTGCTTTGGGATGGAGTGTTCTGAATATATCTGTGAAGTCCATCTGGTCCAGTGTGTCATTTAAAGCCTTTATCTCCTTGTTGATCTTTTGCTTAGATGATCTGTCCATTTCAGTGAGGGGGGTGTTAAAGTCCCCCACTATTATTGTATTATTATTGATATATTTCTTTGATTTTGTTATTAATTGGCTTATATAATTGGCTGCTCCCATGTTAGGGGCATAGATATTTACAATTGTTAGATCTTCTTGTTGGATAGACCCTTTAAGTATGATGTAGTGTCCTTTCTCATCTCTTATTATAGTCTTTGGTTTAAAATCTAATTTGTCTGATAAAAGGATTGCCACCCCAGCTTTCTTTTGGTGTCCATTAGCATGGTAAATGGTTTTCCACTCCCTCACTTTCAATCTGGAGGTGACTTTGGGTCTAAAATGAGTCTCTTGCAGATAGCGTATCGATGGGTCTTGTTTTTTTAACCAATCTGATACCCTGTGTCTTTTGATTTGGGCATTTAGCCCATTTACATTCAGGGTAACTACTGAAAGATATGAATTTAGTGCCATTGTATTGCCTATAAGGTAACTGTTACTGTATATTGTCTGTGTTCCTTTCTGGTCTATGTTACTTTTAGGCTCTCTCCTTGCTTAGAGGACCCCTTTCAATATTTTTTGTAGGGCTGATTTGGTGTTCACAAATTCTTTTAGTTTTTGTTTGTCCTGGAAGCTTTTTATCTCTCCTTCTATTTTCAATGACAGCCTAGCTGGATATAATATTCTTGGTTGCATATTTTTCTCATTTAGTGCTCTGAATATATCATGCCAGTTCTTTCTGGCCTGCCAGGTCTCTGTGGATAGGTCTGCTGTCAATCTAATATTTCTACCGTTGTATGTTACAGATCTCTTGTCCCAAGCTGCTTTCAGCATTTTCTCTTTGTCTCTGAGACTTGTGAGTTTTACTATTAGATGTTGGGGTATTGACCTATTTTTATTGATTTTTAAGGGGGTTCTCTGTGCCTCCTGGATTTTGATGCCTGTTTCCTTCCCCAAATTAGGGAAGTTCTCTGCTATAATTTGCTCCAATATACCTTCTGCCCCTCTCTCTCTTTCTTCTTCTTCTGGGGTCCCAATTATTCTAATGTTGTTTTGCTTTATGGTATCCCTTATCTCTCGAATTCTCCCCTCATGATCCAGTAATTGTTTATCTCTCTTTTTCTCAGCTTCTTTATTTTCCATCATTTGGTCTTCTATATCACTAATTCTTTCTTCTGCCTCATTTATCCTTGCAGTTAGAGCCTCCATTTTTTATTGCACCTCATTAATAGCCTTTTTTATTTTGACTTGGTTAGATTTTAGTTCTTTTATTTCTCCAGAAAGGGTTTCTCTAGTAACTTCCATGCTTTTTTCAAGCCTAGCTAGTATCTTTAAAATTATCATTCTGAACTCTAGTTCTGACATCTTACTAATGTCTGTATTGATTAGGTCCCTAGCAGTCAGTACTGCCTCTTGTTTTTTTTTCTTTTGAGGTGAGTTTTTCCATCTTGTCATTTTGTCCAGAGGAGAATAGATGAATGAGAGAATAAAATGCTAAAAGCGTAATAACGACCCCAGAAAAATATACACTAAACAAGTCAGATGAGACCCGAAACTGGGGGGAAATGAAAGGAAAAAAAAAGAAAAGGAATGCGATCAGGGTGGTGAACAGAACAGAGCCACACACTAGATTTTGGGTATATTTGGTCTGTTAGAAGAAATTGCCTTCCAAAATTTTAAAGAAAGAAAAACATATATATACAAAAATAAGGGTAAATATGATGAAGGGATGGAATATGACTGTAAAGATGAAAATTAAAAAAGATTTTAAAAAAGGAATTGATAAGATAAGAAGTTGGTTGGGGGCGCCTGGGTGGCTCAGTTGTTAAGCGTCTGCCTTCGGCTCAGGTCATGATCCCAGGGCCCTGGGATTGAGCCCCGCATCAGGCTCCCTGCTCTGCAGGAAGCCTGCTTCTCCCTTTCCCACTCCCCCTGCTTGTGTTCCCTCTCTTGCTGTGTCTCTCTCTGTCAAATAAATAAAATCTTTAAAAAAAAAAAAAGGAGTTGGTTGAAAAAAGAATGGAAAAAAAAGAGAGAATGTGATCAGGCAGGAGACTAAGACAACGTCATACACTAAATTTAGGGTATATTTTGGTCTGTTAGAAGAAATTGTATCCCAAAATTTTAAAGAAATAAAAAATATATACAAAAAATAAGGTTAAATACAATGAAGGGATAAAATATGACTGTAAAATGTAAATTTAAAAGGATTTTAAAGGAAAGAAGAAAAATTCAACTAAAAAAATAGAAAAAGAAAAAAATAAAGAAAATTTAAAAAATTAACTTTGAAAGACTAAAGAATCATGGGGAAAAAAGCCATGGATTCTATGTGCATTATTCCCCTAGTGCTGGAGTTCTGCTGTTCTCATTGATCAGTAAACTTGGTCTTGGCTGGCTGTTCTTGCTGATCTTTTGGGGGAGGGGCCTGTCACAGTGGTTCCCAAATGTCTTTGCTGGAGGTGGAATTGCACCGCCCTTGTCAGGGGCCAGGGTAAGTAATCTGCTCGGGTTTGCTCTCAGGAGCTTTTGTTCCAAGCTTTCCATACAGCTTTGGAGGACGAGAGTGAAAATGGTGGCCTCCCAATCTCCGCCCCAGAGGAGCCGAGAACTCAGGGCCCCACTCCTCAGTGAGCCCCCAGAGAAAAGCAGTCAATCACTCCCATCTCCCGGTCTCTGGCCACACTCTGTGCTCACCCGGCCTGTGACAGAGTGTTTCTATCTCTGGCACCCGACCCCGTGTGGAGTCTCCAAACCCAGCAGATCCCTACGGTGCACTCCCGCGCCGCTCCTCCCCGGGGGGAAGGTGAGTCTCCCTGGATCTGCCGCTTGTTGGGTCCCTGCTGGAGGAGCAGTGGCCTGACTGTGCCGCGGATCACGGTTTATGGCAACCCCGAGCTGAGACCCCGCGCCTTGGCTCCGTCTCTGCAGCCGGCTTCCCTGCTCTGATACCTGGGAGCTCTGCCACACTCAGGCACCCCCGTACTTTCTGTGACCCCAAGGGTCCTGAGACCACACTGTCCCACAAGGGTTCCACCCCCTGCTTAGCCACCAGAGTGGCGTCCCTCAGCGGAGCCGACTTCTAAAAGTTCCGATTTTATGCTCCACGGCTCTATCACTTGCCATAAGTGGCCGACGGAGGCCCCCTCCCCCACCGTCTATCCTCCCGAATATCGCCTCGGATTCACTTCTCCGCACGTCCTACCTTCCAGAAAGTGGTCGCTTTTCTGTTCAGAGAGTTGTTGCTATTCTTTTCTTCGATCTCTTGTTGAGTTCGTAGGTGTTCAGAATGGTTTGATCCCTATCCAGCTGAATTCCTGGGACCAGATGAAATTTAGGTCTCCCACTCCTCCACCATCTTGCTCCGCCTCCCAGCAAGTTTCATTTTAAAGTAATTTTCATTTAACAAATTTAATTTAAAGAAAAATGCTAAATAAAAAAGTACAGATTGTATCTAAATGTTCATAATGGCTTCATTCATAGCCCTAGACTAGAAGCCACCAAAATGTCCTCAACTGGTGAGGGGGATAAGCAAATTAAGGTAAATCCATATTCGGCAATAAAATAAAAAGAACTGTTGATACATAAAACGATATGAATGAACCTCAGAAGCATTATGTTAAGATACTGTCACAAAAATCTAGGCATTGCATGATTCCCCTTGTAGGAAACTTCAAAAAGGCAGAACAGCAGGGACTGAAAGGTCAGTGGTCTCCAGGGCTCAGGAGTGAGGGGACAGCAGGATCCCAAGTGACAGGAGGGGACTTGCGGGTGATGAAACATTCTATACAACATGATTGTAGTGGTTACACACTGCGTGTACTTATCAAAACTGATCTCCACTTACGGAATGAATAAAGCATGGGAATGAAAGGTATACACAGAGAATACAGTCAGTGGTGTTGGAAGAGTGTCGTATGGTGACAGATGGCAGCTACACCTGTGGGGAGCACAGCATAACGCACAGACTTGTCCGATCATTATGCTGTACACCTGAAACTAATGTAACGTATGTCAGCTGAACTTCAATGAAAAATACAAGGAAAACTTAACAGAACTCAAAAGCATAATATGGCAAGAGTTGCTATTTTTGACAATACATTGTATGAATCAGGAGGAAGCTGAATAGAGAAGAAAAGAATACAAATAAAATTAGATTGAAAAACAAGATTATATGCTTCAAAAGGGTGAATTCTAATGTAAAGGATACCTTAATCAAGCTGATTTGTAAGAAATAGTACAGACTGCATGTGGGCACAGGAGACACTGTGACAATAGTGGAGGGGAGCGGAAGGTGGGTGAGGATGCCAGTTTGGGGAGTATCCAGGTCTTCACTGAGTCACTCCCTGGTAGGGGGACAAGCTGGGAGGTTCTGTTGGGTTGGGGCAGAGTAGAGGAGGTGGGTGGAAGCCACTCAGACCTCACTCCTTGAGTAGCCAAAGGATGGTCCCTGACCCGTGGCCTCAGGCTGGATGCTTGTGCCAGATGCAAACAGCTGGGGGAGAGTGGTGAGCGGCAGCATTGGACCCCTCTCTCTCCTTCCTGTGAACAGGTGGAGTGGAAAGCTAGAAAGCAAGGGCCCCTGCCTCTGCATATCCACACATTTCCTGATCTTTTTTAGTTGTTTTCTCTAAAGCAAATATCCCTAGCAAGAGAGGAAGGAGGAGGAGGAAGGAAGAGGTTCCTGGCGGGGCAGGGGCAAAGAAAGATCTCCCCCTGCTCAGCCTTGACATGAGGTGGAGAGCAAGAGGAGGGACTGATAATGAACGTGAACTCTTGAGTGACCACCGTGGAAAGCTGGACGGACGATGAAAAAGCCCCCCAGGGTTACTCAGGCAGGAGTGTCTGCTCTTAGCCTTCGTTTTTCAACTCCAGGTTGCTTATGGATGGGCCCTTCTCTGTCTCCCCTTTCTGTCTCTGACTCTCTTTGATGGAGGCTCAAGCTGAGCAGAGGGAGGATGGCTTTATTTAGCAGAGGAACCTGCTCTGAGTCTCATAAATGTTGACTTTGTATGAAGTCGGCTTGTCCAAACATCATCCATCACCATGAACCATATTTCATCAAATTAAATGGCTACTTTTGCAAAGAAGTACTTGTACTAATATTTACCTTGCATCTTGTAAAAATCATATGGAAATCAAATAATGATGTTGGAAATAGAAAAAGTGAACCCCCAGAGAGAATATGGCTGAGTTAGCTGTGCTTTCCCGAGTGGCCTGTCTGGCCCAGTGAACCTCCCCCTCCACCCTGGTCCCTGTCCTCATCCTGTGGCAGCCCCAGCCACAGCAGGAGGCAACTGGCAGACTTAGCCTGCTTGGGTACTCACATGGAGGATTTTTTAGATTTAGACTCAGCCCCCTTTTTCTCTCCATGGATTCAGTTTTTGTTTTTGTTTTTGTTTTTTTTTAATTTGCTAAGAAATTCCAGAAAAGTGAGTAAATGGTTGTGTAATTATAGAAAATGTGTTACCAGTAAACATTAATGGAAGATAAGGAGAAAAATTACTTTGGTCATTTTCTAAGTGGAATGCGTATTGTTAATAATTTCATTCATTAATTTATCTGTCAAATATTTACAGAGCACATGCTATACATGATACTGTACACTATGACAGATACCAGGATTATACCTGCCCAGGTATGCATCCATACCAGGATGGAGCAATTGACCATATTTGTAGTCATTCTACAAATAATATTGCGTGCTTACCACGAGCCAACCACTGAAGCAGAAACTGGACAGGGAAGAATAGCTAATAGCTCAAGTGCTCTAAAATGTTGCTTTATGGGAGGCAATGACGAAGGCTTCTCCTCCAACTTTCCTTCCTCTGTTAATTCACTCCACACTTACTCCTTTTCATCATTTCATGGTCTTTTTTTCTTTGAGGTATAATTGACATAGGTCATTATAAGAATTTCGAGTGTGCAACATAATGATTTGATATGTGTATACATTGTGAATTGATCATCACAATAAGTCTAGCTAACATCGGTCACCATGTGAAGTTACAAGGTTGTTTTTTCTTGTAATGAGAATTTTTAAGGTCTACTCTCTTAGCAACTTTTTGAGGTAGTTTTTGTTTTTTTTGGATAAATACTGAGAAATGGAATTGCTGGATTGTATGGTTTTTCTATTTATAATTTTTTGAGGAACCTCCAGAGTGGCTGCAGCAATTTACATTCCTACCAAAAATGCACAAGGGTTTCCTCTTCTCTCTATCCTCACCAACACTTATTTTTTGTCTTTTTTGATAATAGTCATTTTAACAGATGCAAGGTGATATCTCATTGTGGTCCCTGATGATTAGTGACATTGAGGATCTTTTCATGTACCTGTTGGCCATCTGGATGCCTTCTTTGGAAAAAAATTTCTATTTAAATCTTCTGCCCATTTTTTAATTGATTGTTTTTTGCTATTGAGTTATATATTTTGGATATTAAGCCCTTATTGGATATATGATCTAAAAATATTTTCTTTCATTCAGTAGTTGCCTTTTCATTTTGTTAATGATTTCCTTTACTGCACTACATTTATTCCTGAATGTCCTCTACTGGGCAGTAAGATGCAGGTATGAAATATTTCCCTGCCCTTGACGAGCTCACAGCCTGGACACACCCCAGAATCCCTTCCCAACCCTGTCACCACCAACTCGCTCAATCATCCACCCACCAGAGGGAGGGGAGGCTCACATGGCAGTGTGAAACAGGGGCCAAGAAGACGGAGCAATTGACCAGTCAGTTGCTCAGTGCCCGGCCGGGCTCTGGCCCTGGGGACCTTGGAGGAGGTTGACTCCTCCCAGTGGCACCATGTGCTTCCCCTTTGCTCACCTTCATCCATTTGCAATTAGTTGTCTAAAGACTGCAATGCGACAGTGTGTCTTTTTCAGAACAGGGTCTGATACACAGTAAGTGCTCAATAGCTTTTTGTGCTCTGACCCCCTCTGCCAGCTTCACAGAGCAATGGAGTCTTCCCGTCGGGCCTGTGGGTTGGGGTTTCCGACGAAGTCTGAGGTGCCTTGCTGCGCTGGTATGAGGCATGACTAATATTTAGAAAAGTGCCACATGTGTAATAAACGCTCAAAAGAAACGTGAGTGATGATGATGGTGGTGGTGAGGAGTCATGAGTGGCTAAGGAGCTGGGCTGTCTGAAGAAGGCAGAGAGAAGCTGGAGGCACTGGATTCCGGAGGATGCGTCCAGCTCTGGAATGCCAAGGGATGCTTCTGATATCCACGGACAAAGATGTTTCTTTGCTTCTCCCTTGTCCAAGGAGCCCATCCTGGCAGTCCACACTGCGGAATGATCCAGGAGCCTGCCAAGGCGGGACTTCACTCACAAACCTGTGGCGGGGACTCCCAACAGCATCCCACCCCCACCCCCGGCTGCCAAGGCAGGCTGGAGGGTGATTGAGAGCACAGATGGGGAGAGCTGCGCCATCCACCAGCGTGCTCCTGGTTCCCTCTTTTTGGGGGGACTTGGTTCTCCAGTTACTTCCCTGCGCCTATGTTGGGGGAGGGGGTGGGGCTCTATTTATCCTTCAAGCGACATAAAGGAAGGGGCTCCTTGTTTTGCAGGATGAGGGGGAATTATAGCTCTGCTGTTTATAATTGAAATGATGTCATGTGGCCTGACATCTCAAGTATTTCCCTTTTTCACTTCCTCCCTGCCCATTGTCTTTCTTTAGTTTAAAATCTTGAATCCCTGATGCCGGTTTCCCCGTAAGTTCTTTTTTTTTTTTTTTTTTTAAAGATTTTATTTATTTATTTGAGAGAGAGCATTAGATAGAGAGAGCATGAGGAGGGGAGGGTCAGAGGGAGAAGCAGACTCCCTGCTGAGCAGGGAGCCCGATGCGGAACTCGATCCCGGGACTCCAGGATCATGACTTGAACCAAAGGCAGTCGCTTAACCAACTGAGCCACCCAGGCACCCCTTCCCCATAAGTTCTAAGAGGCACAGGGAAATAATAATTTGGTCACATCACCATTTGGACCAATTTTATTGAGGGTTGACTGTGTGACAGACACAGGGCTAAGCACCTCTCACTATTCACTCCTCTGATCCTCACAGCAGTTCTTGGAGGCGGGCGTTATTAGCATTCCCAGTGTGCAGATGAGGGAACCGGCTCAGGGTATGCAAATCACCTCTCCAAAGCGATCAGGTAGTAAGTGGCAAAAACAGAACCTAATCTCTTAGTCACAAACTCTTAAATCTTCAAGAAAGGCAGCTCCTGTTTCTGGAATTTGGACTGAAAGAAAAGTCAGGAGGACCAAAAAACTGTTACTTTGGAGTTGACAGCTGATTAGAGGATAAAATGTTTGTTGGTGGTTGGAGGAAATGTTTTTTAATGTGAAAAATGGACCTGAAATATCACTTCATTTTTAGCAATAACTACAAGCAAGACAGCCTTTTCCCATTTGTAATCTATTATCCCCGGCACAGAAACCAGAGAGTGGTCAAGAAAACAACATCTCTGAGCACTGGACTGAGAGCCAGAGGGATGAGTGAGGGACCCGCAAGTTTCCTGTTGCCCAGTTGCCCCAGCAGGTGGGCCGTGCCCACACCCGTGGCCTGTCGTCCACGACCTGTTGCCCATGACCCATGGCCTTAGCAGAGCAGCTTGAGGGCAGCAAGGCCTCCTGCAGAGAGCACAGATAACCCGCCAGAGACCAAGCTGGCCAAGGACCGCCACAGAGCTGGAGAAGTTTTGGTTGGCTTCTTTGTTTTGTTGTGGTTTAATAATTAGGGAGGGAACCAAATGAAGAAGCAAATATCTGGCACAGAACAACCCAAAGAAGATCCCAGGGCCTCAACAGAGAAGAACCCAGACCGACCCATGGCTGCTGGTGCCCTATTCAGGCAGCTAAGCCCAGACTTGCTGGATGCCTTCGGGAGAGGAAGTGCTGAAGAGCTGGAGGAGTAAATATTCTCTTCCTGGCTGTGGAGTTCCAAAAGCCTGTGCCTTTGCACAAACAGAAAGGAGGAGCTGACTAAAGAGGGAGGGGGTTCAGGAGGAGTAAGACCACCCCCCCCCCCGCATGGATGGGGGAGGGAAGAGAGCAGAGGGGAAGCCCTGCAGTAGACCTTGGCGGTCCCTAGAGGGCCCTGAGCTGTGCAAGCCTTAGGCTGGAGGCAAAACCCTCCCCCAGCCAGACTGTGGAGCTAACCACCCGAGCACCCAGTGCCACCTCCCAGGAAGGGCTCTGGGGACACGGCAAAACACAAAGAAAAGGCCGGGGCCACAGGCAGCTTCCAAGAGTGGGGAGCCCTGAAATGATGCTGGGCCATGCCACCACTGAGAGGGACCCCACACCTAGAGCACTGAGAAGGGGTGCCCCACAGACAGGATTGCGGGTCTGCAATAACAAGTCCTCAATAAATCCCGCAGAAATTAGGGGCAACCCCACGGAAAGGGGTGAGCACTCCAAGTTGCCTGACATGAAATTGCTGCTACCTAGCAAAATAGAAGCTCAGAACAAAATTAAATTGAGTTATAAAAAAATTTAATGTAAGTCACTTTTTTCTCCAGTAGAGAATCCCCTAAACCGCCCTCCCCCCACTCCGAGTTTGCAAACTGAGAGCATGGCCGGCTACATCGTGTGTAGAGGACACATTTCTCTCCTTACAGAGTGTGGGCACCATGATTCTTAGCAAAACTTGCTATTCTTGTAGCTTAATGAGGGTGTCTGGGAAGTGTCCTACCTGACAACAGGTCTCTTGTCATTTTGGGGAATCCAACCCCCCTGTGTCCTGGGGAAGGCCTGCTTCCATCCCACACAGGGAGCTTCTGAAGGGAGATTCCTTGTTCCTCTGGCATGGTGTCTGCCCCACCGGCAGGTTGCGCCCTGACTCACCCTCCTGCCTCAGTTCTATTTGGAATTTCAAATCCTAGGCAGTTAACGTTTGATGCTGAAGACATCAATTCAGAGACTGGAATCCGTGGGTCTTAGCTTGCCCCTGGTGTTACCTGGTTTCCAGCAACGGCTCCAGCTTCACGGCCTCTCATGGCCCCTCTTGGACAAGACACTCTGATGGCGACATGTCAAACAGGTGGCTCTCCAGCATATCCTCCTGTCATGTCTCTGCTCCCATCCCTCACCCCCACCCCCAACCATCCATCTATCCCCTGGCCATCAGCCCCTGAGGTTTTCAAGACTCAGCTCATACATCACCTCCTTTGTGAAGTTTCCCCAGGTAAAGGTAACCACACCCTTCTGTGTGACCTCACTGTGCCAGATACAGAGGACCACCAGCCATGGCTCTTCCACCATGTCAGTGAGCTTGTCGGTTTTCACATCATTTCCTTCCATCCCAAGACTTTCAGGTTTTAGGAGGAGACAGAGAGAACGAGAGAGAGAGAGAGAGAGGAGGAGGAGGAGAAGAGAGAAAATAAGTGGAGGCGCCATCGAAGGGGGCACTAACTCTTTGGCCTTGTAAAAGGGTGCTTATGAAAATGCCCCAGGAATTCTACCAAACATTTAAAGAAGAATTAATACCTATTCTTTTGAAACTGTTCCAAAAAATAGAAATGGAAGGAAAACTTCCAAACTCATTTTATGAGACCAC
>NW_022590624.1:0-11620 GCF_004348235.1 Phoca vitulina | reverse complement strand
AGTTGAGGGTCCATTTCTGGGCTCTCTATTCTGTTCCATTGATCTATGTGTCTGTTTTTGTGCCAGTACCATACTGTCTTGATGATGACAGCTTTGTAGTAGAGCTGGAAGTCTGGAATTGTGATGCCGCCAGCTTTGCTTTTCTTTTTCAACATTCCTCTGGCTATGCGGGGTCTTTTCTGGTTCCATACAAATTTTAGGATTATTTGTTCCATTTCTTTGAAGAAAGTAGATGGTATTTTGATGGGGATTGCATTGAATGTGTAGATTGCTCTAGGTAGGATTGACATCTTCACAATATTTGTTCTTCCAATCCATGAGCATGGAACGTTTTTCCATTTCTTTGTGTCTTCCTCAATTTCTTTCATGAGTATTTTATAGTTTTCTGAGTACAGATCCTTTGCCTCTTTGGTTAGATTTATTCCTAGGTATCTTATGGTTTTGGGTGCAATTGTAAATGGGATCGACTCCTTAATTTCTCTTTCTTCTGACTTGTTGTTGGTGTATAGGAATGCCACTGACTTCTGTGCATTGATTTTATATCCTGCCACTTGACTGAATTCCTGTATGAGTTCTAGCAGTTTTGGGGTGGAGTCTTTGGGATTTTCCACATAAAGTATCATATCATCTGCAAAGAGTGAGAGTTTGACTTCTTCTTTGCCAATTTGGATGCCTTTGATTTCTTTTTGTTGTCTGATTGCTGTGGCTAGGACTTCCAATACTATGTTGAATAGCAGTCGTGATAGTGGACATCCCTGCCGCGTTCCTGACCTTAGGGGGAAAGCTCTCAGTTTTTCCCCATTGAGAATGATATTCGCTGTAGGTTTTTCATAGATGGCTTTTATGATATTGAGGTATGTACCCTCTATGCCTATACTCTGAAGAGTTTTGATCAAGAAAGGATGCTGTACTTTGTCAAATGCTTTTTCTGCATCTATTGAGAGGATCATATGATTCTTGTTCTTTCTTTTGTTAATGTATTGTATCACGTTGATTGATTTGCGGATGTTGAACCAACCTTGCAGCCCAGGGATAAATCCGACTTGGTGGTGAATAATCCTTTTAATGTACTGTTGGATCCTATTGGCTAGTATTTTGGTGAGAATTTTTGCATCCATGTTCATCAGGGATATTGGTCTGTAATTCTCCTTTTTGATGGGGTCTTTGTCTGGTTTTGGGATCAAGGTAATGCTGGCCTCGTAAAATGAGTTTGGAAGTTTTCCTTCCATTTCTATTTTTTGGAACAGTTTCAGAAGGATAGGTATTAATTCTTCTTGAAATGTTTGGTAGAATTCCCCTGGGAAGCCATCTGGCCCTGGGCTTTTGTGTTTTGGGAGATTTTTGATGACTGCTTCTATTTCCTTACCGGTTATAGGTCTGTTCAGGTTTTCTATTTCTTCCTGGTTCAGTTTTGGTAGTTGATACATCTCTAGGAATGCATCCATTACTTCCAGGTTATCTAATTTGCTGGCATAGAGTTGCTCATAATATGTTCTTATAATTGTTTGTATTTCTTTGGTGTTGGTTGTGATTTCTCCTCTTTCATTCATGATTTTGTTGATTTGGGTCATTTCTCTTTTCTTTTTGATAAGTCTGGCCAGGGGCTTATCAATCTTGTTAATTCTTTCAAAGAACCAGCTCCTAGTTTCGTTGATCTGTTCTACTGTTCTTTTGGTTTCTATTTCATGGATTTCTGCTCTGATCTTTATTATTTCTCTTCTCCTGCTGGGTTTAGGCTTTATTTGCTGTTCTTTCTCCAGCTCCTTTAGGTGTAGGGTTAGGTTGTGTACTTGAGACCTTTCTTGTTTCTTGAGAAAGGCTTGTATTGCTATATACTTTCCTCTTCGGACTGCCTTTGCTGTATCCCAAAGATTTTGAATAGTTGTGTTTTCATTTTCATTGGTTTCCATGAATTTTTTTAATTCTTCTTTAATTTCCTGGTTGACCCATTCATTCTTCAGTAGGATGCTCTTTAGCCTCCATGTATTTGAGTTCTTTCCGACTTTTCTCTTGTGATTGAGTTCTAGTTTCAAAGCATTGTGGTCTGAAAATAGGCAGGGGATGATCCCAATCTTCTGGTACCGGTTGAGACCTGATTTATGACCTAGGATGTGATCTATTCTGGAGAATGTTCCATGGGCACTAGAGAAGAATGTGTATTCCGTTGCTTTGGGATGGAATGTTCTGAATATGTCTGTGAAGTCCATTTGGTTCAGTGTGTCATTTAAAGTCTTTATTTCCTTGTTGATCTTTTGCTTAGACGATCTGTCCATTTCAGTGAGGGGGGTGTTAAAGTCCCCCACTATTATTGTATTGTTGTCGATGTGTTTCTTTGCTTTTGTTATTAATTGCCTTATATAATTGGCTGCTCCCATGTTAGGGGCATAGATATTTACAATTGTTAGATCTTCTTGTCGGATAGACCCTTTAAGTATGATATAGTGTCCTTCCTCATCTCTTATTACAGTCCTTGGTTTAAAATCTAATTTGTCTGATATAAGGATTGCCACCCCAGCTTTCTTTTGGTGTCCATTAGCATGGTAAATGGTTTTCCACCCCCTCACTTTCAATCTGGGGGTGTCTTTGGGTCTAAAATGAGTCTCTTGCAGACAGCATATCGATGGGTCTTGTTTTTTAATCCAATCTGATAGCCTGTGTCTTTTGATTGGGGCATTTAGCCCATTTACATTCAGGGTAACTATTGAAAGATAGGAATTCAGTGCCATTGTATTGCCTGTAAAGTGACTGTTACTGTATATTGTTTGTGTTCCTTTCTGGTCTATGTTGCTTTTAGGCTCTCTCTTTGCTTAGAGGACCCCTTTCAATATTTGTTGTAGGGCTGGTTTCGTGTATGCAAATTCCTTTAGTTTTTGTTTGTCCTGGAAGCTTTTTATCTCTCCTTCAATTTTCAATGACAGCCTAGTTGGATATAGTATTCTTGGCTGCATATTTTTCTCATTTAGTGCTCTGAATATGTCCTGCCAGTCCTTTCTGACCTGCCAGGTCTCTGTGGATAAGTCTGTTGCCAATCTAATGTTTCTACCATTGTAGGTTACATATCTCTTCTCCTGAGCTGCTTTCAGGATTTTCTCTTTGTCTCTGAGACTCGTAAGTTTTACTATTAGATGTCGGGGTGTTGACCTATTTTTATTGATTTTGAGAGGGGTTCTCTGTCCTTCCTGGATTTTGATGCCTGTTTCCTTCCCCAAATTAGGGAAGTTCTCTGCTATAATTTCCTCCATTATACCTTCTGCACCTCTCTCTCTTTCTTCTTCTTCTGGGATCCCAATTATTCTAATGTTGTTTCGTCTTATGGTATCGTTTATCTCTCGAATTCTGCCCTCGTGATCCAGTAGTTGTTTATCTCTCTTTTTCTCAGCTTCTTTATTTTCCATCATTTGGTCTTCTATCTCACTGATTCTTTCTTCTGCCTCATTTATCCTAGCAGTTAGCGCCCCCATATTTGATTGCACCTCATTGATAGCCTTTTTGATTTCTACTTGGTTAGATTTTAGTTCTTTTACTTCTCCAGAAAGGGTTTCTCTAATAACTTCCATGTTTTTTTCAAGCCCAGCTAGTATCTTTAAAGTGATGATTCTGAACTCTAGATCTGACATCGTACTAATGTCCGTATTGAGTAGGTCCCTGGCAGTCGGTACTACCTCTTGTTCTTTTTGTTGAGGTGATTTTTTCCGTCTTGTCATTTTGTGCAGAGGAGAATAGATTAATGAGAGAACAAAATGCTAGCAGGGTAACAACGTCCCCAGAAAATATACTCTAAACAAATCAGAAAAGACCTGAAGCAGTGGGAAAAGAAAGGGAAAGAGAGAAAAAAGAAAAGGAAAGAAAAAAAGAAAAAAGAAAAAGATAAAGATAAAAACAAACAAAAGCAGAACAAAACAAAACAAAACAAAAACAGAATGTGATCAAATATGATCAGGCTGGATTATAGATCAGTGCCACACACTAGATTTTGGGTGTATTTTTGTCTGTTAAAAGAAAGTGCCTCCCAAAATTTTAAAGAAAGAAAAACTTATATATGTACAAAAATAAGGGTTGATATGATGAAGGGATGGAATATGACTGTAAAGATGGAAATTATAAAAAATTTTAAAAAAGGATATGATAAGTTGTTTGAAAAACGAAAGAAGAGGATTAAAAAAAAAAAAGAAAAAAGGGAGAGAATGTGATCAGGCAGGGGAGTAGAAAAAAACCATACACTAGAGATTTAGAGTATATTTTGATCTGTTAGAAGAAACTATCTCAAGATTTTAAAGAGAGAACAACTTATATATATATGCCAAAAATACGGGTAACTACTATGAAGGGATAGAATATGACTTTAAAAATGAAAAATAAAAATGTTTTTTTTTAAAAAAGGGATTGATAAGATGTTGGTTGAAAAAGGGAAAAAGAAAAATTCAAAAAAAAAGAAAAAAGGAAAAAAGAAAAAAAGACAGTTAAAAAAAATAATTAACTTTGAAAGACTAAAGAATCATGGTAAAAAAGCCATGGATTCTATGTGCAGTATTCCCCTAGCGCTGGAGTTCTGCCGTTCTCATTGATCGGTAAACTTGGTCTTGGCTGGCTGTTCTCGCTGATCTTCTGGGGGAGGGGCCTGTTGCCGTGGTTCCCAAATGTCTTTGCCGGAGGCAAAATTGCCCCGCCCTTGCCGGTCCGGGCTAAGTAATCTGCTCGGGTTTGCTCTCCGGAGCTTTTGTTCCCTGCAAGCTTTCCGTACAGCTTTGGAGGCGGAGAGTGAAAATGGCGGCCTCCCAGTCTCTGCCCCAGCGGAGCCGAGAACTCGGGGTCCCGCTCCTCAGCGAGCCCCCAGAGAAAAGCAGTCAGTCACTCCCGTCTCCCCGGTCTCCGGCCGCACTCCGCGCTCACCCGGCCTGTGACCGCGCCTTTCTATCTGGCACCCGACCCCGGGTGGAGTCTCCAAACCCAGCAGATCCCCGCAGTGCGCTCCCGCACCTCTCCTCCCGAGGGAAGAAGGGGAGTCTCCCCGGATCTGCCGCTTGTTGGGTCCCTGCTGGAGGAGCAGTGGCCTGACTGTGCCGCAGATCACGGTCTATGACAACCCCGAGCTGAGAGCCCACGCCTGGGCTCCGTCTCTGCAGCCGGCTTCCCTGCTCCGATACCTGGGAGCTCTGCCGCACTCAGGCACCCGCGGTCTTTCTGTGACCCCGAGGGTCCTGAGACCACACTGTCCCGCGAGGGTTCCACCCCCCACTTCGCCACCAGAGTGACGTCCCTCAGCGGAGCAGACTTCTAAAAGTTCCGATTTTGTGCTCCCTGGCTCTATCACTTGCCAGAAGCGGCCGACGGAGGCCCCTCCCCCGCCGTCTATCCTCCCGAATAACACCTCGGATTCACTTCTCCGCATGTCCTACCTTCCAGAAAGTGGTCGCTTTTCTGTTCAGAGAGTTGTTGCTATTCTTTTCTTCGATCTCCTGTTGAGTTTGTAGGTGTTCAGATTGGTTTGATCCCTATCCAGCTGAATTCCTGAGAGGAGACGAAATCCAGGTCTCCTACTCCTCCGCCATCTTGCCCATGATCAGCGTACTCTTAATCCTCTTCACCTATTTCACCCATCCATCCCCCCTACCTCCTCTCTGGTAACCATCAGTTCATTCTCTATAGTTAGGAGTCTGTTTTTTGGTTTGTCTCTTTTTTATCTTTGTTCATTTATTTTGTTTCTTAAATTCCACATATGAGTGAAATCATATGGTATTTGTCTTTGACTAACTTATTTCAGTTAACATTATACCCTCTAGATCCATCCATGTTGTTGCAAATGGCAAGATTTCATTCTTTTTTATGGCTGAGTAATATTCCATTGTGCATATGGATTATTTATATCTGTATAAATATACCACAATCTATCATTGGACACTTGGCTGCTTCCATAATTTGGCTATTATAAATAATGCTGCAATAAACATAGGGGTGCACATATCTTTTTGAATTAGTGCTTTTGTGTTCTTTGGGTGAATTCCCAGTAGTAGAATTACCAGATCATATGGTAATTCTATTTTTAATTTTTTGAGCAACCTCCATACTGTTTTCCAGAATGGCTGCACCAGTTTGCATTCTCATTGACAGTGCACAAGCGTTCCTATCTCTCCACATCCTCACCAACACCTGTTGTTTCCTGTGTTGTTGATTTTAGCCATTCTGACAGATGTGAGGTGATATGTCATTGTGGTTTTGATTTGCATTTCCCTAATGATGAATGATGTTGAGAATCTTTTCATGTGTTTGTGGCCCTCTGGGTGTCTTCTTTGGAGAAATGTCTGCTCATGCCTTCTGCCCATTTTAATTGGATTATTTGTTTTTTGGATGTTGGCTTGTTTAAGTTCTTTATATATTCTGGATACTAGCCCTTTATCAGAGACATCATTTGCAAATATCTTCTCCCATTAAGTAGGTTATCTTTTATAATTTTGAATTTAATATTCTGCAGTTGCATAGATAGTACAGAGAGTTCCCACATGTCCTTTATCCAGCTTCCCTTAATGTTAATATTACATAAGTATGTAATTAATTTACTGAAAGTAGAAATTAACATTGGTTCAACACTATTACCTAAGTTACAGAATTTATTCATATTTCTATAATTTTTTTTTTGCTGATATCTTTTTCCCATTCCTAGATCCAACCCATTTAGTTGTCAGTGTCCTCCAATCTGCAATAGTTTCACAGACTTTCCTTATTTTTTCTGACCTTGACACTTTTGAAGGGTATTACTTAGGTATTTTGTAGACAATCCTTCCATTTGGGTTTTTGGAGGCTTCCTCATGATTATAGTGAGGTTACAAATTTGGGGGGAGGAATAACACACAGGTGAAGTCTCCTTTTCATCACATCACTATCAGTACATGATATCAAAATGATCTATTACTCGTGATGTTAATTTTGACCACCTGGTAAGATGGTGTCTGCAACATTTCTTCACTGTAAAGTTATTATTTTTCCCTGTCTATATTCATTAGAACCAAGTCACACAAGGGGTGGAAATTAAGATACACCACCTGGAGAAGGGAGCATCAAAGAATTTGTGAACATATGTTAAAATCGCCATGGCAATTCATATTTAGGGAGTTACTTTAAAACTGTGCAAATATTCTCTTTTTCCTTAAAATTTTGGTCACTAATTTTTAGTATTCCTCAATGGGCATTGCCTGCAGCGATTACTACTCTCGGGTTGTAATGGTGATTTTGATTTCCCTCATTGCTTCCATATTTATTATTTGGACTTCTTCTGCAAGTACAACTTGTCCATTCTTCCTCATTTATTTATTCAATCATTTATATCAAGATATATAAATTCAGTATGTATAAAATCATGTATGTATATATAAACTACACATTTTAGACCCTTATTTATTTATTTAAACTTTTGTCTAGAAATAATTTTAGATTTACAGAAAAGTTACAAAGAGTTCCCATATATCCCTCACCCTGTTTCTGTTTCCCCTAAAGCTATCAGCTTATATTACTATGGAATATTTGTCAAAACTAAGAAACTAACATTGACACATCACTATTAAGTTAATAGGTTATTAACTTAATTAATTTCAAACTCATTTAGATGTCACCAGTTTTCCTATTAATGTCTTTTGCTATTCCAGGAGCCAATCTAGGATGCCAGATTGCATTTTATTGTCACTGCTCCTTAGTCTTCTCTGGTCTGTGATGGTTCCTCTCTTCCCCATCCTCTTCAGGAAGGTTATGTCATGCATCTGTAATATGGTTTGATTTATTTGACACAATCTTCATTCCATCCTGGGATCTTTTCAATCTCTTGGTTCATTTTTTTAAAATTTGCATACAGTGAAGTTCACTCTTTGTGACGTACACTTCTATAGGTTTTAGCAAAAGCACAGAGTGATATATCCATCACCACAGTACCATTCAGACCAGTTTCATCACCGCCAAAATTCCCTTGTGCAGCCCATTTGTAGTCCAGCCTCCTTACTTCCTCAAACCCTTGGTAGGAAATTATGTTTTCTGTCTCTATAATTTTACCTTTTCTAGAATGTCATATAAATGGAATCATACAATGTGTAGCCTTTGGGGTTTAGCTTCTTCCACTTAGAAAAATGCATTTAAGATTCATCCATGTTATTGCATGAATCATCAGAAAGCAAAAGTTTTAATTTTGATAAAGTTTAATTTATTAACTTTTTCTGTTATGGATCATGCTTTTGGTGTCATATATAAAACTTATTGCCAAATTGAAGATCTTATAGATTTTTTCTCATATTTTCCTTTAGAATTTTATAGTTTTATCTCTTCCATTTAGATTTATGACCCATTTTGAGTTAATTACTATGTATTGTATGAAGTAAAGGGTCAAGTTTCACTTTTTGCTTAAGAATACCCAATTGTTCTAGGACAGCTTGTTAAAAAGACTATCCAACAAGAGAAGTTGTTGAATTGCCTTGAATTGCCTTGGCATCTTTTGTTGAAAATCAATTGACTATATATAAGTGGGTATATTTCTGAGCTCTCTTGTTTTCCTTTGATTTATAAGTGTCTCTTTAGCTCAATACTCAACTGTCGTCATTACTGTAGCTTTATGATTATAGCCTTAGAGCTATATAATTTTAAAATCAGAAAATGCAATTATGCCAACTTTGTTCTTTTTAAAAACTGTCTTGGCTATTATAGGTGTCATGAGCACGCTATGAAAGCACACACACGAGTTGTGTCTTTCCACAATGTCAGCTTTATTCACTCATAAAGCAAGGTTAACGGAATTATAAAGCAGGCTCAGGATTCCAAACTCAGTGACATTTCACTACGTGATTAACTTGGCTTCTAACACAGCACACAAAGCAGAACATAAGACACGTCACACAAACAAGATAACAGAGGGCGTAGGAAGTTAATGAACCAAACACCAAGTGAGTCTGTGGGTGCACAGTTGAGATAAGGCCTCAGTTCTGTTGGGTCAGCTCTAGGCATTTACTACTTATTATGTTCAAGCAGTGAAGGATCTCAGTTCTATCTGGAGATCAACTGGGCAGAGCCTTTGGCAGCAGCTGCATTTTTAAGTGGTCAGACAGAGGAGTCATGTTTGGGAAGTCTGACAGTTTGCTGCAAATGTCCTTCCTTTTTAAAGAATTTCATCAGTCTTGGGTCCCTGCAGGCCTCCTCTGCTTTTGTTTGTTATCAATTCTGGGGTGTCAGCTGATGCTGGTCTTGGTGATGTCACACCACTGCTACCCTTTTTTTTTTTTTTTTTAAATTTTATTTATTTATCTGAGAGAGAGAATGGGAGACAGAGAGCATGAGAGGGGAAGGGTCAGAGGGAGAAGCAGACCCCCCGCTGAGCAGGGAGCCCGATGTGGGACTCGATCCCGGGACTCCAGAATCATGACCTGAGCCGAAAGCAGTTGCTTAACCAACTGAGCCACCCAGGCGCCCCACACCACTGCTAGCCTTAACTGCTTGTGTCATTGCTTCACACAGGCCCCTGCTTGACATGAGTGATTCCATCTTGCTCTCTACAATAGGTCTTTTGCATTTACATGCAAATTTTAGAATCAACTTGTCTTTCTACAAAAGAGCTTGATAAGATTTTGATTGAGGTTACACTGAATCTATATATCAATTTTTAGATAACTGATATCTTAAAAAGATTATGTCTTCTGATCCATGAACATGAAATACCTGTCCACTTATTTAGGTCTCTTTATTTTTATTTTTTTAATTTAAATTCAACTAATTAACATACAGTGTATTATTAGTTTCAGAAGTAGAGGTCAGTGATTCATCAGTCTTATATAACACCCAGTGCTCATTATATCATGTGCCCTCCTTAATGCCCATCACCCAGTTACCCCTTCACCCCTCCCCTCCTTTCCAGCAATCCTCAATTTGTTTCCTATGATTAAGAGACTCTTATGGTTTGTCTCCTTCTCTAATTTAGTCTTGTTTTATTTTTCCCTCCCTTCCCCTATGATCTTCTATTTTGTCTCTTAAATTCTACATATGAGTGAAATCATATGATAATTGTATTTCTCTGATTGACTTATTTCACTTAGCATAATACCCTCTAGTTCCATCCATGCCTTTGCAAATGGCAAGATTTCATTTTTTTGATAGCTGAGTAATATTCCATCGTATATATATACCACATCTTCTTTATCCATTCATCTGTCGACATCTCGGCTCTTTCCACAGTTTAGCTATTTTGGACATTGCTGCTATAAACATTGGGGTGCAGGTGCCCCTTTGGATCACTACATTTGTATCTTTGGGGTAAATACCTAGTAGTACAATTGCTGGGTCATAGAGTATCTCTATTTTCAACTTTTTGAGGAACCTCCATACTGTGTTTTTTTTTTATTATGTTATGATAATCACCATAAATTACATCATTAGTTTTTGATGTAGTGTTCCATGATTTATTATTTGCGTATAACACCCA
Source organism: Phoca vitulina (assembly GCF_004348235.1). Classification (NCBI taxonomy): domain Eukaryota; kingdom Metazoa; phylum Chordata; class Mammalia; order Carnivora; family Phocidae; genus Phoca; species Phoca vitulina. The sequence goes on along the minus strand of NW_022590624.1, from coordinate 1,176 downwards.
GTGCTCCATGCAGAACGTGCCCTCTTTAATACCCATCACCAGGCTAACCCATCCTCCCACCCCCATCCCCTCTAGAACCCTCAGTTTGTTTCTCAGAGTCCATAGTCTCTCATGGTTCATCTCCCCCTCCGATTTCGCCCCTTCATTCTTCCCCTCCTGCTATCTTCTTCTTCTTTTTTTTTTTTTAACATATAATGTATTATTTGTTTCAGAGGTACAGGTCTGTGATTCAACAGTCTTACACAATTCACAGCACTCACCGTAGCACATACCCTCCCCAATGTCCATCACCCAGCCACCCCATCCCTCCCACCCCCCACCACTCCAGCAACCCTCAGTTTGTTTCCTGAGATTAAGAATTCCTCATATCAGTGAGATCATATGACACATGTTTTTCTCTGATTGACTTATTTTGCTCAGCATAACACTTTCCGGTTCCATCCATGTTGTTGCAAATGGCAAGAGTTCATTCCTTTTGATGGCTGCATAATATTCCATTGTATATATATACCACCTCTTCTTTATCCATTCATCTGTCAATGGACATCTTGGCTCTTTCCATAGTTTCGCTATTGTGGACATTGCTGCTATAAACATCAGGGTGCATGTACCCCTTCGGATCCCTACATTTGTATCTTTGGGGTAAAAACCCAGGAGTGCAATTGCTGGGTCGTATGGTAGCTCTATTTTCAACTTTTTGAAGAAACTCCATACTGTTTTCCAGAGTGGCTGCACCAGCTTGCATTCCCACCAATAGTGTAGGAGGGTTCCCCTTTCTCCCCATCCCCGCCAACATCTGTTGTTACCTGACTTGTTAATTTTAGCCATTCTGACTGGCGTGAGGTGGTATCTCATTGAGGTTTTGATTTGGATTTCCCTGATGCCGAGCGATGTTGAGCACTTTTTCATGTGTCCGTTGGCCATTTGGATGTCTTCTTTGGAAAAATGTCTGTTCATGTCTTCTGCCCATTTCTTGATTGGATTCTTTGTTCTTTGGGTGTTGAGTTTGATAAGTTCTTTATAGATTTTGGATACTAGCCCTTTATCTGATATGTCATTTGCAAATATCTTCTCCCATTCTGTTGGTTGTCTTTTGGTTTTGTTGACTGTTTCTTCTGCTGTGCAAAAGCTTTTTACCTTGATGAGGCCCCAATAGTTCATTTTTGCCCTTGCTTC